>NW_016167118.1:6265-13321 GCF_001687245.7 Rhagoletis zephyria | reverse complement strand
CATTTTAATAATTCATTTAACTTTTTAAATAATTTGAGTCCAAGTTAAACAGATACCAAAGCTTTTCAAAAAAATAAAACCTTATTCCACATCTAAAGCCAAGCCTTTTATTTTAACTGCTCATTTTTGAAAATCGAACGAACCAAAGTTGCAAAAACAGAAGCTTTCAACTCCAAACTTTATTTACAGTGAAAGCATGAAAGTTATCCAGAAAAAGTTGCTTTTTTGAATGCAACATTCAAAAAATCACTAAGGAACCGAAATTCATTTAAATCCGCGCACAATTTTAATTTTGCCCACATTTTATATGGAAGGGAAGCACTGTGCATCGTCCAGTTTTGTGTGTATGGAGACCCAAACAGCAGCAATCAATGTATGCTAATATATGGACGGAATATATTAGAATAATTGCGAACAGCAGTTGCATGCATAAACGGTTGGACAGCTACAACAACAAAGGCATACATAAACAGTAGCAACTAACTTTGTCATTGCGACTTATGTAAATAGAACAGAAATGGCAGCCTACTTCTTAGCCCTAGCTTATGTATATGGGGCGTTCCACCGAAGTTGAGTAAAATGAGTACATTAAAAATATTTAAATATTTAAAAAAAAATTTTTTTTTTGAGTATGCGGCTTTGTAGCCCATTAAAGTTTAGTATAACAAAGTGCAAGTTTTAAGAGATTGCATAACTGGCGTTAGNAGCAGCAATCAATGTATGCTAATATATGGACGGAATATATTAGAATAATTGCGAACAGCAGTTGCATGCATAAACGGTTGGACAGCTACAACAACAAAGGCATACATAAACAGTAGCAACTAACTTTGTCATTGCGACTTACATAGGCAAATAGCACAGAAATGGCAGCCTACTTCTTAGCCCTAGCTTATGTATATGGGGCTTTCCACCGAAGTTGAGTAAAATGAGTACATTAAAAAATTTTTAAATTTAAAAAAAAAATTTTTTTTTGAGTATGCGGCTTTGTAGCCCATTAAAGTTTAGTATAACAAAGTGCAAGTTTTAAGAGATTGCATAACTGGCGTTAATTTGGCGTTTTTAATTTTCTTTGAAAACGGTTTTGCGCACTTTCTTCCATAAGAAAAAAGTGCAAAAAGCCGTCAGCATAAAAAATATTACAAATCAATGCAATGTTTCACTAGCTTTAAACTTGCACTGTGCTATACTAAAATTATACTACAAAACTGCATACTCAAAAAAATTAAAAAAATTTGTAAATTTGTAATGTACTCAATTTACTCAACTTCGGTGTAAAAAAAAATCCATAGCAAAAATTATTGCAGAGTGCGCCCCGTAATGCTACACTTAAATATTGCGTTATAATTGTGATTTTTTTACTTTTTTTTTTGAGATGGCATATTTTTAAAAACTCATTTTTTTTATCAAAAAATCCTAAAAAGAAATGTTTAAATTTATAAATTTGTAATGTACTCATTTTACTCAACTTCGGTGTTAAAAAAAAACCATTGTGATTTTTTTCATTTTTATGAGATGGCATATTTTTAAAAACTAATTTTTTTTNAAAAAGTGCAAAAAGCCGTCAGCATAAAAAATATTACAAATCAATGCAATTTTTCACTAGCTTTAAACTTGCACTTTGCTATACTAAAATTATACTACAAAACTGCATACTCAAAAAAATTTTAAAAATTTTTAAATTTGTAATGTACTCAATTTACTCAACTTCGGTGTAAAAAAAATCCATAGCAAAAATTATTGCAGAGTGCACCCCGTAATGCTACACTTAAATATTGCGTTATCATTGTGATTTTTTAATTTTTTTTTTGAGATGGCATATTTTTAAAAACTCATTTTTTTTTATCAAAAAATCCTAAAAAGAAATATTTAAATTTATAAATTTGTAATGTACTCATTTTATTCAACTTCGGTGTTAAAAAAAAAAACCATTGTGATTTTTTTCATTTTTTTGAGATGGCATATTTTCAAAAACTAATTTTTTTGATCAAAAAATTTGTATGTGAAAAATGTTTCAAGAAAAAAATTTAAAAAAATATTTCTTTTCACAGAGATTTTTGTTGTGTGTATGTGTGATTTTTTTTTGTAATTTTTTCCTCGCCCCGTAAACTCCGTCCTTTTTGGTATGGAATGCCCCCATATATGTATGTATGTCCATATCTGTATACGAATTACATTTAGTAATTTAGTTTGAATTTTTTTTTTATCTCCGTACGATTGCGTCTTATTTACAAAAATTTTTCCAAGTCTTCATTTGATGTCATTTCATATTGATTGATCAATTCCGATTTATTTCATGCCCCCCTCAGCACACCAATCCATGCGATTACTTCTGAAAGCGTGCATTTCCCCATGGCTCAAAATTCTCGCAAATTTAAGTGTATGTCATAAAATTTGTTAACCGTTCTAAAAATTTGAAATACACATGCACTCAGTGTGCCTGTATGCAGCTATTTAATGCGCTGCCACAAGCACATTTAACGCTCTACTCCTATATCGGCAACATAAAACTCCAACGGTCAATTCATTTATGAGCACTTTGAACTCCACGCCGGCAATGATCTAGCAAATGAAGATCTCTTCAATGCTTGCGCCTATTTTTTTTTTTTTGTCAAAATTTTCATGCGCCGCCATGCTGCTTAACGCGGTGGGTGGCGTGCACTAAAATACGTGCTAAATTACTACAGACATAACAGATGCATGACTTTACTCGCGAATTTATATGTTTGAGCTCAAAATTATTACAGTCGCCATAGTCCACTTAAACTTAGCCAACTTTGCGGTTTTTCGCTTGTTCGCTTGTTTTGATTATTTTCAGCTGTTTTTTAATGTGCAGCCATAAAACAACATATTTGCTAACCAAGAATTATGCGGAAAAGATAAGCGCAAGGCGAGTG
This sequence comes from Rhagoletis zephyria, assembly GCF_001687245.7. Lineage (NCBI taxonomy): Eukaryota > Metazoa > Arthropoda > Insecta > Diptera > Tephritidae > Rhagoletis > Rhagoletis zephyria. Next base: position 10,424 of record NW_016167118.1, on the reverse strand, counting down.
CTTTTGGTTGCCAGTCGCACTGTCGGCTGCCTGCCGCCTGGTCAATGTTCAATAATCGCTGCGCATGTGGTTACGTATTACTTACATACTTTGTCGATTTGCGGCTGTGTATTATTCATTTCAATTTCTCTTTTATCTACACTGTAATATTTACTTGTGGTTTTTGTAAGCAATTTTTTGCTATTTATTAGAAAAATTTGCTGAAGTTAGCACCTTTTGGCAAACTAAATGCAGCGCGATACATACATACCTATATATGTATGTACTTTGCAAGCTATATGTATATGTATTACAGTAATTAGGCATACAGGTATTCGAGTACCTATTTTTAATAACATTTTCTCAAAACTTTTTGCTAGAAACGAAGGCTTAAGGTTATCAGCCCAAACTAGTCACATACAGCAAAATTCCCAAAATTCCATTACCATTACATATACGAATGGAAGCAGTAAGTGGCTTAGCTAACAAAAAACAAAAGCCTGGTAAATTGTATTTAATATTTACTTCCGATCTTAGCGTGCTTTCACACAGAAAGCAGAGCAGTGCCGAGCGAAGCGAACCTCCAGGTGTTCACACTGAACGAGGCGGAGCGGAGCTTTTGGGATGGTATTGGCTGAAAAGATGCTACAAAATATACCGTCAATGAAAATCATCAAAATTTTGTTCAAAATATTAGTTGAAAAATTCGTTCTCATTTGAATATTTTGTTAACTTGTTTGCAGCAGCGTTATGGTGCTGAAAAATTAAACGGAAAATTCCAATTCAAAAACTGCTTTGCTTTCAGCTCCAAAATGCTTTTGAAAAAGCTTGCTGTATGAAAACTTTTATATACGTATGTAGCTGTAGCAACTTGAAAGCTTCAGTCAGCTCGGAACGGCTTCGCTCGGCTCGGCTTCGCTTTTTGTGTGGACGTACCCTTAGGGTAAAGCTTGAGAATGTGTGTTATGAGAAAGTACATAAATTGGACATTATCTAGGACATTTCTATTTCCCGAAACGATCCTGCTTACTCGTAAATTTATCTTCCAATGGATCCCAATATTTACATTGATACACCTTATTCAATGGTTTTGCTTCTTTAAGACAGTCAATGAATACTATTTACTTGAAATCTTGGAAAAGTTCGCCATAACCCGGCCCATAGTTGAAACAACCGAATCCACTACTGCTTGCTTTCAAGTTAGTAGTGTTGGAATCATGTTGTTATGAATCGACCCACAAATTCTTATTGGCTACACCGAAATACACATGTATAAATGTCAAATTAATAATGTATTTTTCTAAATAAACTTCACACGCCTTTCCAAGTTTCTTCTTCATATTCAATTTTCGATACATGAAAGCGTCCATTAAACCACCATAATATAGTGTATTTTTTATGCAGATAGAAACATTGTTAAAGGGCGTAATTTATCCAAAAATAGTGGCAAAATATGTTAGAAAAATGTCATACCTCTATCCATTATTCAATCTGTTTTGGCTTTGCATGCTGTAGTAGATATAACGTATATAAGTGCATCAGCTTAAAATTTGTTTAATCGATTCCAAGCGATTATTTAGATTTCATCCCAAAGCTGAAAAATCCTTATGTATTAACCCGAAGCACTTCAGTCGACTACTGTCTAATGTGAAATATGCATACCGAAAAGAGAAATCTAGATACCGCATAGCTTGGTCGCATATAAATATTGAGGAATCCCTCGGGGTTAAGGATTTCTGTCTCGTATCTTTCCCACATTCAAGAACATACTTCCAGAGAGATAAGCTGATGAAGCGTGTGCTTCGGTATGTGTCCAGGCGGTTCACCCGCTGTCGCCTAAGTTACGTCAAGTCAGATGGAATTCGTCCTCTTTACGAGAGTAACTCTCCAGATTCATCAGCGGTAACATATGGTTCAACAGGGGTGATAATTTAATGGTGTAAGGCTGGTCTTCTACATATGNAGAGATAAGCTGATGAAGCGTGTGCTTCGGTATGTGTCCAGGCGGTTCACTCGCTGTCGCCTAAGTTACGTCAAGTCAGATGGAATTCGTCCTCTTTATGAGAAGCTATGTATAATATGCCTTCGGTAACTCTCCAGATTCATCAGTGGTAAGATATGGTTCAACAGGGGTGATAATTTAATGGTGTAAGGCTGGTCTTCTTCATATATATACATATAATCAAAGTTTGCTGCTGAAGGCGGCAGCCACTCCTACCTAACGAGATCTAATTGACCATAGCTCCCAAACTTTTACGATGGGAATCCATAAAAATGTATATCGAGTCGACATGAAAGATGCTTTGGTGCTGAGATAAATAATGTTACTTTTAGAGGCTGTATTTATAGTTAAAATTGGGGTACCATTATTGCAGTATAGTAAAGTTGGAAGGGTGTTTGCGAATAGTAGGATGTCAAGATTTTTTTTGTGTTTCAGACCATTAACCACAAAGCGTTACTGATATTGCTTTAAGATTTCATCCGACCTCACAGTTTTTGTATTGAATTTGAGCTTGCATAGTTAATAGGCAATGTTAGATGAGCCTGGTGAGAATTCGACTAACTCATAAACCCGTTAAGATGCATGAAATTATTTTTGCTGTCTTTCTGTAAATAAACTTTAGTTAAAGTTTTTTTTGTTACTTGATGGGGTACATAGTTACAATGCATCACAGTTAGGAAAGAGAACCAACCTTAATGATATTAAGTTCAGTAATTTGCACTTTATCGTTATCAAATGAGTATAATTAACCCTTGCATTCCCGATGTTGCCTATAGGCAACATAGACATTTTGCCTTATAAATCTCGGCGTTGTTCTTAATTAAACTTTGGAAGGTTGTGAAGGCAAAAAGCTGTTTCACGCCATAATTATGGAACTTATTAATTTTTCTTCTTTTCGTTGTGACTACTTTTGAGAAACATAATTGTTGCTGAAAATGGTTCTGCAACATTTTAATAAATACACCAAATAAATTATATTTTTTCATAAACTAAAGGGTCTAGATTATAAAATTTATTAAAGCAAATCAAATGAAAACATCAAATCTTCAAAATTGTTTTTAGTTTTTGTTACAAAAAAATTTGTAAACATTTATAAGCAACATTTCATAGTGGTCAAACCAGAAATCATAGACCTTTAAAAGTATACCAATTCGTGTCTAACAAACAAACAATAATATGCCATCACAAATGTTTTAGCCCCGTCCAATTTAATTCGGGCATGAGAGGGTTAAATCATGCAATGCACAGTTGGAGCAAAGTCAGAGGTGCTTCATTTACATACATATTTACACATGAACTTATATTCGAAATGTATATGTAAATATGTACAAATGTATAAAATACATATATCCCTGAACATATACCCAAATGAGCCCATATTTATTTTCTTAAGCATACATCTTTACCTAATTTGCTCCAAACAAACGCTAAAATTCAGCGGTTCACTGCCTATTGCTGTCCTACTACCGTGGTTTTAATGGACTTTTAGTTAAGGTTGTTATGAACAGGGTGCCTCAGAAGCTCGTCTGCCATCTATACCACACAGTTTTAAATAAAAAATATTCGCAAAATTTACTCATTTATTTTTTTCCTAGACCTCGCTTCTCATTATTTCTTATGAACTACAAAGGTCAAGGGCCTATAACTTTATTCCTTTACGAAATAAACAAAAAAATCTATTAGAAGCCCACTGACTATCGCAAGTATAAATTTAGAGATTTGCTGCTGTCTTTTGAAGTCTGCAAAATTTATTGAAGTTGTTTAAATTTCCAACTTTTGTAGGGCTAATTTAATTTAGCTTTAACTAAATTTTATACCTATCATCCTGAATAAACTCCCTCTAACTTAATCCCACTAAACAGGCTTTGACATAGATATCATTGTAGTTAATCAGTCAGCTCCAACTTGGTACATAAAAATTGATAAGCAGATAATCAATCACGGTAAACAGCCAAACAAACGAGTAAATATTTAAATAATTTTATTTTGAATATTTCAACACCAAATGAACTTTGACGTTTGGTTTACCACCATTGGTTGTGTACAAATAACGCCTACAAAAATTTATGTAGATCTGAGCGAACGTCTTTTAAAATTAAAGTTACGAAAAAACCATGTATACATACTATGTAATGGCGTTAGTATTTGGCGATAGTAATAACTCATAGCAAAAAAAAA
>NW_016167118.1:0-3346 GCF_001687245.7 Rhagoletis zephyria | reverse complement strand
TTTGCCGTATAGCCGAATCCCTTGCCACTGATATTGCAACATTCTATGCCATTAGTGTGGCGGCTCATCTCTACTGCGCCCAAACAATTGATATCTACACTTCAGCGCTTTTTCTTATGCTGACAAAAGCATTTCTTTTTCCATATTTCTCAACAAAGAAGCGATGGTAGCAAATAAAAATGGGTGCATAAAAAAATGCAAAAATCAGCAGAAAAGTATCACTTTTATAGCTTGCCTGCCTGCCTGCCTGCTTGCTGCAAAGCGAATTGAAGTGGCAAGAACAAAGCCAGGGAATAGTTGTGCTGACCAAAGACAAACCTGTTGGAGCTGCTGTATACATAAGTGTGTCGAATGTGGGAAGTTGCAAAGGTAAAGGAAAAAAGAAGAAGAAACAGAAGATGAACGAAACAAGACAAAAGCTTCATGAAGCAGCTGAAAAAATTACTGAACTAAATTGAGGTTGCTGTTCNTTTGCCGTATAGCCGAATCCCTTGCCACTGATATTGCAACATTCTATGCCATTAGTGTGGCGGCTCATCTCTACTGCGCCCAAACAATTGATATCTACACTTCAGCGCTTTTTCTTATGCTGACAAAAGCATTTCTTTTTCCATATTTCTCAACAAAGAAGCGATGGTAGCAAATAAAAATGGGTGCATAAAAAAATGCAAAAATCAGCAGAAAAGTATCACTTTTATAGCTTGCCTGCCTGCCTGCCTGCTTACTGCAAAGCGAATTGAAGTGGCAAGAACAAAGCCAGGGAATAGTTGTGCTGACCAAAGACAAACCTGTTGGAGCTGCTGTATACATTAGTGTGTCGAATGTGGGAAGTTGCAAAGGTAAAGGAAAAAAGAAGAAGAAACAGAAGATGAACAAAACAAGACAAAAGCTTCATGAAGCAGCTGAAAAAATTACTGAACTAAATTGAGGTTGCTGTTCATCAGACAGGAGTTGGAGTAGAAGTTCGAGCAGCGGCTTAAATTTTGTCGTACAAGTTGGTGACTGTAAGAAACTATCTACCAGTGAGTGAAGCACATAAAGTAGCACAAGCGGAAAGGTGTATGTGTATACCAAAAAAAAAAAGATAAAGAAGACAAATGATGGAAGGAGAATAAAAATCAAGAAAATAAATTAATGGAAGGGTACAGAAAGACAATCCACACTAATTGAAATACGTATGCGCTCTTGGGAAGAGAATTGATTGGAGAATTGGGAAGCAGAGTGACTACTAGTTTTTTTTTTGGAAGATAAGGAAACTTACGCCAGTATCCTCCGTTTGTGCCTGTATACCCATATACGTACCCAGCAGGAAAATCTTAACCTAAAACCTAAACTTTATCAATCAAAATAACTTCCTTCGGCATACTCAAACCACTTTGTAGTTTCTACTGCATTCAGCATCATTAGTCTACGAAATATTGCAGTTGCAATCACACAGAATACTTTTACGAGAAGACTGTGGCTTACGATTCTCCGAATTTTTAAATTAAAGAATTTAAGTTTACTAGACTCTCTTCACTGGCGAGTCTCATTTCATGCCCCTCGACGGCTATGTTTATAAGAAAAACTGTCAAATCTAGAGTAGTGAACAGGTGCAAGTGACCGCTACTTGACATTGTACCAACAAAAAGTGGATGTTTGGTGAGCATTGAGAGCCGTCAGCGTCATGGGCTCGTACTTCTTGCCGCAAAGCAAAGGAACTGCATTTATGGTCTATTCTCAGGGCTATGTTGCCATGAACAATGATATTTTTTATGCTAAAAAGAAAGATTTTGATTTGAACACAATGTGTTTTCAACAAGACGGGGACCACATCGCACACAATCATTAGGTTAGGTATGGATTTTTTGCGCAAGAAAATCCCAGCACACGTAATTTCGAAATTGGGCGAAGAAGTTTTACCACAAAAATCTTGCGATTTGATGCCTTTTGATGCCTTTTTGCGGGGATATAAGGAAGGCTGTGTTTATAGAAACAATACTACTTAATACTTTGGAGGAATTGGAGGATAAAATACGTCAAGTTATGCCCAAGATATTGCACGAATAGTATAAAAAAAATGGTAAAAAATGGCCTCAAAAGGATTAAGCCCTGTCAATGGTCCATTGCAGGACTCTTGAATAATTTTGTTCCTCGTATAATGGCATAGTCCATATTCTTATGAAATAGAAATTCATGAAGAAAATTCTCAAGTTGCTAACGTGGAAGATAGAGCTGTCACGAGTTCAGTTAAGTCGTTCATCTGAATTCACTAGAGTTGCATCAGTTTGATACTGGCGTATTTTTCCTACAGGGTGCTTAAGTACACATACATATGCTGTTTGTATGTACGTATATTTGTGTACACTTTAAGTGTGTTTAGTTGCGCCACTTATGAGTTGATCGTTTTAAGGAACAGCTGAGTGAAAACCTGTTTGCCTTTGAAGAGCTAGCGGTTTGTCTTCCTGTCAAAGGTACTAGCTTAGCACCTTTCCTCCTCAAATATCGATGATTTCCTTTTAATTTTTATTCATGTACGACTTCTCAACTACTACTTCAAGATTTGATGTATGTATTTTCGTTATTGTCAGAATAGCTTTCGTAGCTTTTTGTTCCTTTTTTTAATAAAAAAAATTAAATAAATATGTCAAACATGGGCCTAAAACATATTCAAAAAAAAATATATTTATGAATAAAAGAGAATTTTGCGGAGCGGATACTCGCATAAGAACCAAGTTAAAAAATAATTATTTCCTTAAAAAATTTTTAATGTCGCAACCCAATATTCTTCCGAAAAAAGAAAAAAAAAATTCACTATCAAAAATTGAATCATATCAAACTTCATGGCAGAAATATTCCTTCACTTTACAAAACAAAATCATAAAAAGAAGAATTTTACTTGCATACATACATATTTACATACGTATATGTATGTAATAGCTTTGTTCAAGCCACGAGGTTGCATTATTTTCGGAAAAGATTTTAATTTTTTTTTTTTTTTCCTTTTAGGTCAGAAAATACGGTTGTGGAGATTTAACAGTTTTCGAATGACTATCTTTCATTAGATTTTACTGATCGAACATGCTGTGAGAAGAGGATTTATAGGCCTTTAAAATGATGTATAAAAATCTATTGTCAGACTTGGACTGTTGGTTTTTCAAAAAAATTTGGAAAATTGTGGCGGCTCCGCCCACTAATATCATATATGTGTATTTCAAAAACTACTTCACCGATCGCCACCAAATTTGGCATACATATTGCCCTTAGCCTTTCGTCCGATTTCAGAAAGTTTCAAGCCGAACATCTAAAATTACGCCTCGAAATGATTAAAAAAAAAAAATATAAAAATAGGAAATAATATTTCTCA
>NW_016167117.1:0-22302 GCF_001687245.7 Rhagoletis zephyria | reverse complement strand
CTTTTCCAATTTCGAAAAGTGTAGTGCTAACTTGACACACGTGGAAAATGTGGTTAAAATAAATGTCGGAGCGAAATTAGCGGCTACGAAACATAGAGTAAAATTTCATGGGAAATATGTTCGTTGAATATTTTAACCCATCAGCTCCCACCTGAAGGGGTCGTTTTGACCCTTACTTTAAGAAACCCGTGAAAAAGCAAATTTCGAAGGATTGATATGTGGTAGAAAATTATTCTTAGGAATATTGCAAAACGTAAAATTAAATAAAAAATCTGTGCTAAGAAGGAAAACACAGATGTCGCCAATCATAGCACTATATCACTATATAAAATTTTTTATGCATGTAAACAAAGCTAAATAGTTTTTTTGTATGTATGTACTTAACGGTACTCAATGTGAAATACACGCGGAAACTTCAGTGCATGCAACTAGTGTTGGTAAATTCAGTGTTGCCGAACAGCCATATTTATTTTACGTCCGTTTTGGGTTTAGGTTTCATTTTACGGCACTACGACAATTACAAAATGTACGTACAGACATACATATGCAAACCAAGAGACAGCATAATAAATTACGAAATTTGCGCAGTGCGAAATTGCATTTTGTTTTTTTTTTTCCATTTTATTAATACTTAAATAAAAAGCTATTTAGCGCTTTTTACTGTATGTACATACTTGGTTTACTTTATTTCTTTTAAATTTTACTACTTATTTGCATATTAAGTGGCTATGTATTTGCTCCTTTCTTCATTACTTATTCACAATGGCTGTATGAAGTGAGATATACATATATAACCGTTCTGCAAGTTCGCTGCAACTGAGCGAATGACGTAAGCGTTGTTTCGATGAAGCTGATCCAGTGTAGCCTAGTTTACTGCCCAGACATTTCTCTTGCCTCCCAGCGCTTGACTTGAGTGGCAATGAGTTTCTGTTCAGTCTAGTTGAGTGACAGCATATGCCGTCGCCTATGACACATGTCTTCATGTGGCTATCTTTGTACTAAGTTCTTCTCGTACATACTTATATACGCACATACATATGTATACTTTATACCAATCACTATGCACGTCAGTACTCCTATCAACGTTTGGTGACACATTTCCACTTTATTCATGTTTGATGAGTGGCGGACGCCAATGCAAAGTCCAGCTTTTTAGTGTCTGGTAGTTACTATATTTCCCAGTACGCCACTGTGTATATGCATGTAGTACAAGGAAAACCAGCTAAAAAATATCTGGTCCTATATTGTTATTCAATTATCTTCTTCCTTCAGTGTATAGTCTATGGTAAACAGTAGAGTGCCTTTAGCCCAACCCTGACTTATTTTTCTCTGCCGTATTTTTACGTGCATAAGACTCGTACAATCTCGGTAATACAATAAGCCAATTAAATATACAAAGTTTCATATTGTAACATAATGGTTTTATTTCAAGGGACTATACATAATGAGAAGTTTAAAAAAATCGATTTATTAATTTTTGCATATAAAGTAGATACGATTGAGTGGCGTTCTCAAAGTTCTATTATGTTTTTCAAAGCAGTGACCACGATATCTCAGGAACAGCTGAACTAATATGGCTGAAATTTTGTCACAAGTTCCTAACTACACACAGTGAGTCAAACAAGTGTTCACGTGTTGATTTTATAAATATTTACAACGTTTTGAAAGTTAAATTTTTATGTTATTTTTCTACAAAAATATTCTACACTTACACTCATTCTTATTTTTACTAAACCATAATTCTATAAACAAACATCTAACATGAAGTTTTAATTATTCGCAATAATCTCCATTTCCATTCACAAAATTAAACCTTGAGATTTTACGACGGTTAACACGTCTTGTGAGTCCCCTTACTGTATTAATTTAAATACGCCATTATAAAGGCAACAAAAAATATATAAAATTTCCAGTATTTTGCTCTCATAACTACTGCTTACCACATACATTTTTTGGCTTATAATTTTTTTTGCGACAGAAACATTAAAATACACTTGTTCAAATATAAACTCGCTGAGTTATATCTGGCTGGGCAAAGTGGAACGTTTTTCAAATTTATACGATAGAATTTTTTATTTTTTTTTCAAACCCGGGTTTCCGTGGATAATTTAATTTTGTACGTAGACCAAAAGAAAGGCGCTGGTATCACTGGTTTACAGCAAAAATGTTCTATGGATGCCACTAAATAAAAAAAAAGTCATTTTTGTTTTCCCCTGTTAAGGTCTGAATTTTCTTAATTTTTTTAATTTTTTTAAGTTTCTTAATGTATGTTTTTTATATTATTTTTTAAATAGTATAGTTGTATAAGAAAATAAACGTCTTTCATTTAGTTCTTATGATCTTTGAGTACATATTTAGCTTGTTTTTCAATTTAAATTTAAATTGAAGTAACATACTACTATTCTTTAACCACCTCCAAGCGAACTCGAAACTGCGAACTCGGAACCAGAAACGGTGGTCCTTACGCGGCTTTTATGACTTCATCGTTGTTTAAGCGCAAGTCCTCAGACATTTGACATTTATGTGCCCACCACTGTAGGCATGTACGTACATATTTACGCATATCCTGCTGTGTCATTTTCAAATTCTTTTCAACTTTCTGTTTTTTTTTTTTTTGCAGCAGCAAGTTGCATGCTTATTTACTACGAGTATTTCTATTCTTTGTTGCTTTGCTCAATTACTGTCCACTTCATACATTTTTCTTCTTATGGCCCTGACCATGCCAAACGTGCACAGCGTGTCTGCTCAATCATCATTAGTTCCATTTTGTATGTGTGTATTAGTTACTTCTGTACATTGCACATATAAGCACACTCACACACGTCTACTTACTAGAGAAAATCATAGATTTTGCCATTGGATTTTTTTCCAACTTTCTTTCCTTTTCCCCTTTTCAGGCGGCTCTCTTACGTAGTTAAGCTATTTTTTATTATTTATTTGTATGCGTTTATTTCATACACGCTATTCTGCTGCTGCTGCCGGTCGATTGGCATTCTGCATGCGTAATTAGTTAATTTTCAATCGGCGAATTAGTTTGATTCTGCTTCACCATTCGCTTTTCATTCGTGTTTCCGTTTTCATAAATCTTTGTGAATATTTGTGTAAATACAGACATGTATATGTAGTTATGAATATACATACATAATTCCATATATATTATCTAAGCACTTCACTTTATTTATTTCAGTTTTTGTCACTTTTTTTACTTTTGTATGTCCTTGACCGTTTGTTTGACTTTCAAGGACGACCACAAAGTGAATAATGACAAAAAATGGGATAGAAATGAAAAAGTCAAGGCATTACTATACACAAGGTGTTTAAGCCGATGTGAGCAGACTTGACTTGTCATATTGAAGAATTAGTCTTTTTCGCCTTTTTCTTGATCGACCTACTTTGCTCTAATACTTAGTACAGGTGGCACATGTCCAGTTGGGCCGAAGAATCAACGCGCCGTAACTTTTGCTGAATTTGGCTCGTCTTGGAAGACCCGTTGAGGCGATTGCAGCTTGACCGTATTTTTTTATCCAATATATATGGTAGTGCGTCAATGGAGATCTGGATAAGCTCCAAGATCTCCTGTGGATTTGAGGGTTTTTCATGGACCCATGCCCTGGCTCACGGCTTTCAAGGGATTTTGTCCCTTTCCAGAGCCGGACCACAGTACCCCAAGAGAAGAGATGCCATCCTTATAGAGTCTAACCGACCTTTCGTCGGCGCAGGATACCAAATTAATACGGCCTTAGTAGAGGCCAGCGTCGCGAACGACAGAAGCAGGGTCAGGATTCTTCTGAACGATATCCTTATACAACCGGTATAGACCTACAAGAACGTGGTTTTCTCCCATATAAATTACATACATGGGAAACTTCATGGGCTTTGAGGCCGTTCTAAATATATTTCTTTTTAACAAAGAAAAAAATCCCAGAAAAATCCAGGGGGCTTAACATTTTAAACTTTTTCCCGCACGTATTTTTGGATCATCCTACTGTCGATTAATGCTGTTTAAGGTCTGTCTATTGTTCGTGGGGAAGGCTCGACTTCAAGCAAGTGCTTGCAGGTGTGGTCCCTACGACTGCATCTCAACAGTGTCTGCTTGCTCAGCACACAGTGTTTTATTTAAAACTTGCCTTATAATTCATTGCTGCTCTGTACTTTGTTGATGATTGTGGTTGTGTGCGCAGAGAAGGAGAGCAACCTCTCAAAGGTTGCTACCAAAATTTTCATGTTATACTCGATCAAAATGTGTCATCGACCCAGATGCCTAAGTTCAGTTTGACCTTGTTCGTTCAGGTGGCAAAAACGATCGCCGTCGAGTTCGCACAGCAAACCTTTAGCTTTCGTGGCTAAAAGCTAAAAAAGTTCCGATATCAAACTCTTCACTTTGAAACACAAGTCATTGAGTCTCTTACATTTTCTGAAGTCGCTACACTCATATTTCTCCTAACCCCACACCACATGAGCTTGAATTTATCGCTTATCAATGCACGATGTTATTCAACTGTTTGCCTACTCGCCTCTTCCATTTCAATAGGTTAAACTGTTGGCATTCGTTTTTTTTGCTTTTCAATTTTCAGTAGCAGATAGTCAGTATTTCTTATTGTTTTCACTTCTTCATCTGTATTGAGTTGTTTTCACGCTGGTACTTTTTGTATCTCTTTGACCATAAACATTGGCATTGGCAAATGACATGCATATGTATGCGCTAACTTAGTCCCATTACACACACTCATTCACACATACATACATACATATATATTAAGATAAGCATTCGCATGCTGCTGTTTCTTCTTCATCCGCTAAATATTGGTTGGGCCTACAGTGCGTATGCGCATTGTCTGTCGTTCATTTATCGTACATGCATAGATATGTATGCAGTCTACCAACCCTCATACGCCATGTATGGCCTTGAGTGCTCCTACTGCCATTGTTTAGCAGCTGTGGTATGTGGCTGTGGCTGGCGTTGGCGGCTATGGCATTTGGCATGCTTTCTTCATTACCCCTTACATCAGTGTCATTGTCAGCAACAGCGGCGGCGGTGCGGAGCAAATCTGCATGCCCGCGCTCTCGCCTGCTTCCCACATTGTGCTCGCGCTCCATTCCCACTTCCACTGCGGCTTCCAACTGCTATTAGCGTGCTGTAGTTGAATGTACATTTTTCGCCATTTGTCTGCCTAAAATTGTCTGCGAACATGTCGGTAGACTGAAGGTTGCGCGCGCGCGGCCATTTGTTACTATGTGCAGCGTAGTGGCAAATGAGAGGAAACTGTTGCCAGATAATGCATTCCAGAGGATAAGCAAATGTGCTTTATGTTTTTCTGTTTGTATTTGTATTTGTATTTGTATATGGCTTTGGCAATGGTTCTGCAGACAATAATGCGACATATGCTGCAAATTTATTTGGAAGGCCATTTAGATAGCGGCCAAAATGCGTTGACGATGTGGCAAATGAGTCTAATGCTGGATAATTTTGTGAAATTTAAGCGCAAATTGCCTGAAGGATTTAAATTTAATTTGCACTTCGGTATTGATTCGATAAAGCTAAGCTGGTTAATACCAACAACTTTGTTGCTGCATTATAATTATTTTGTCTAAAATATGTACATACATATGTACACAAATCCTACAAAGTTTGCCTAGATTAATGTTCCTTGAAATTCTTCGCATAAAGCAGGTCAAATAAATGTGATTTGCATGGATTTGTGTGGCGTATAGTGCACATACTGCTAACATTTGTGAGTTGCGTGTTATCTGCAGGCGCTATGTAAATGACAAATTAATCAGGTGTGCGTGTATGAACAGTTGAGTGCTTGGCTGTTGCTTAAGGGATTGGGTAAATGCTTTGTCGGCCTGTATGGCTGCATTATAAAGTCATTACGTATTCTAATCCGTGGCTCATTTGACGAATACAAACACAAGCAAACAAGCATATACACATACACATCTACTTATGAATATATTAGAGTGATCCTTATCAATGTCATGGGGTTCTAGAAAATTTCAAAAACTAAAATTTTTTTTTTAAATCACGAAAATTACACAAAATTTTGATCTTGACCAGCAGTAACTTAACGAGTTAATGAATTTATATGAATGAGTTAAATAATATGTCAATTTTATCGGATTTCAAAAAAAAAAAAAATACAAAATTCTTGTAGAATTTTTTTAATTTTTAAAAGCCCCCAAAAAGTGTATTAAAATTTTTGAAATTTTTGGTTGATATATTTATTTTGTACCAGGGACCATAACAGTTACAACTTTTATTAAAAAAATCGCAATTATTTTTTGACTTTTATTGAATTACTCTTTAAATAACCGTTACTTTTGACTTTTATTTTATAAACCGAAAATAACAATTATTTTTAAATTTTTATTTAAATAATCTGCAAATAACAGTTATTTTTGATTTTTAAATTATTTGTATTAGATAACAGTTACCGAAGACTTCTAATTGTAAAAGTCATAAATAAAAATCACTCACTGCCCTTTATTTTTTAAATGATACTTATAAAAGTCATTTGTATAAGTCGTAGTAAACTTTTGCTTCCCAACACTTTCTTAACTGCAAAAAATGTTAATGACTTTTTTACGAATGATTTAAAAAATAAAAGTCGGTGACTGATTTATATTGACGACTTTTGAAAGTAAAAGTCACTGACTAATTTTTGTTGATGACTTTTATAAATAAAAATCTTCAATAACTGTTATCTAAGACATATAATATAAAAATCAAAAATAATTGTTATTTTTTTTAATTTTGCATAAAAATTGCAAATAAACTTTTTTTCAAATTTTAGTCTCGGTGAAAAAAGAAATCGATTGGTATGTATTTATCACTTAGTTGTAGAACATTTTCTTCATAGTGAATTTTTCCACGACAGTTTTCATCAATAACTGTTATGTTCGGTCCCTGGTTTGTACATAGAACAAAATAAAGTGGCGTCCATACAAAATTTAGATGTGGTTTTTTTAAGACCACCCTAATACATAAACATACATATGTATATATATACGCATATCGCCAAATATGGCGTGCGGGGCTCTTATTCAATCAGGTCGTGTTAGCCGATTTGCGTGCGTGTTTGCTCATTAATTTGTCAGCTTACAGCTGCGTGTTATAATATGCGCTTAAATACATACAAATCCGTGTATGTATATTTATTTATCTTTTAATAGGTATGTCTATGCATGTATTAGGATGCCTCAGGAAAAAATTCTGCTGCTTGCCAAGTGAACCGAAAAGCTTGGTCAATTTAACACTTGTCACAATTTAGTGTCAGTTGCGTCCAAAAATTGCATGCTTGCCAACTTTGACACCATGAGAGCTGCATGGATCCAAGCCGGAAAACCCCTGTTCAAAATAGATGGCCCTTAACATGCATACGCAGCCCTTTAGAGGCCATACATCTTTTCTCTCTGACATCAGGATTTTTTTTTAAAGGACTTTGAAGTTTGAAAAATATAATTACTTAAGAAAATTATTAAAAAAATCCAGTGCAATGTAAAATAACAGTATGATTATCAAATTAAAGATAAATTTCCGAAGGATTAAAACCGATTAAATTTTTTGGTGCTTAAGGACGATTAGGTATTGAAAATGTTCTTTTGACATTTAATCATTGTATAAGTCGTAGTAAATATTTGAATATCCTTGAAATTTTACCAAAATTATTTTCGAAAAAACTATATGTTGAGGACTAATATGCGCTCCAAATTTATTCGCTTAAAAAAATTAGTTTTATTTTTTTATTATCTATTATTATTATTAGAAGGACACTTTCAATATCTATTCGTCCTTGTGAAGCAAACAATTTTAATGGTTTTTGGTCTTTAATTTGGTACCCATACTGTTTTTATACATTGGAAAGAATTTTTTAAATAATTTTTGGAGTTAATCATATCTTTGAAACTGCAATGTCCGTTAAAAAAAAACCTGATATCAGAGTGAAAAACTAAAAACGCAGTTTTACTATATTTGGCTCACAGTTACGTGGGTATATTAACTGCTTCATGTGTTCGGAATTTTTCTTATTTTTGTCGCACGGTGTAATTATTAAGAGAAGACGTAAATTATTGAAAAGACCTAAATAATGAAAAGACGAAATTAATTTCCACCTGAAAATAATAGTCCCGCGACACGAAAAAAGATATTTCTCATAAATAGTTATTATACAAAGACGAAAAAAATTTCTATTAAAACTAGGTTATGTTTTTGATCCCAAATATTAGGATAATATGTAATTATTTTGGGTATCTGATTGTTATTTATCTTTTTTACCATACCATAGCATATTCAGTCTAGTGCAAATGGTTGTATATGCGTATATAATACACTTACATACATATACATACACTTAGGAGCAAAAGTCTTGATACACCATTTCTTTTTTAAATATTCACAACATATTGCAGGCTAAAATTTGTTTGTTATTTTTTTATAAGAATATCGATCATATTTTAAACAAAAGGTTACAAGCTTTATACAAAATTAAGGGAAAATCAACGAATTTTCATAATAATTTTCAACTTTTTAATCGGATTTGTTTTTTTTTTTTTTTAAATTTCAAGTAAGCAGTTTTATTTATAGCCCATTCAATTTTAGTATAATAATTTGTAGAAGTTATAATGCTGTTAACTGTACGCATGTATGTACTTACATATGTATTTGTATTTCTTTGCGTGCATGCGTCGGCCAGGATGTGTGAATAAATGAGTGAATTTTGCTTAAAACCATTTAGCGAATGGGTTTAGCACATGCTTGTTCCAGCTACACTAAGCACAGCACATATTCCCACCGAATGTACGTAAGTATGTTCGACCCTATAATTGCTTTCTAATTTCTGTCTGGTAATACCACGTTAAGGCGATTACTGTAAATACAAATGTACTTTCGCCAACCATTTTGTGTGCATAATAAAATAGTTAGCATATACGAGTACAATGAGTATGTTGCGTGGCGTTAAAGAGTCCTTTTAAATCGTTTAAGATTAAGTAGACACTACCACCCGTAAAAATATCAAAGACGCACAGAGATTGACAAACTTTTCTTGCGAACTTTTAGCCCTTGCCTTCTTTCTCTTTGTCTGAAAAAATCGTTTCGACCTCTCTTTTCGATAGAATCATATATCGTCGATGTTTTTGTAAAACCGCCGTTAAATCGCCGTTGTACCAGATTTTTTTCTATTCCACCTCATACGTGGTATTTATTGCATTTGGCAGATACGAGGTAGTGCGCGCCAAGTGACGATATGTAAGTTCTTTTCAATCTACCGCCGCCATGCATATTCATTAATCTATGTGAATATTTTGTTCCAATAAAAAAACAAAAAACAAAACATCGACGTCTAATCGGATTGTGTTCTTTAAATGATCACTTCCGATGCCCTGCTTCCTTCACCGCTAGAATATTAAAGAATCTTTTCGGCATGCAATTTTGATTTTCTTGCTTTATATTTTTGTGCAGCTATGCTTGCTTTCACGATTTTAATATACATTTTTTTTTTACCTCTGCCTTTTGTTTGGGTTTTCAAATGTATTGTATTTGTTTGTTATTTTACTGTAGTGGTTTTGTGGTTTTATCGCTGTATCTTGTTCCTTTGTGTACTGTAAAAAAAAAATAAAGTAAAACATACATACATATATATATGTACATATGTAAGTGGGCACATCAATGTAATAAGCAAAAGCTAGCAATTATGTCTCAACATGTGCGGGTGTGTTTTAGTGAAATCGTATATGCCTAAGTGCACATATATAGATATGTATGACGTTAGGGCGGATCATTTTTATTTTTTTTTGACTATGCGCGTGTTGCAAGTTACCATGGGTCTTAAAACAATATGGAATTTGCCAAATTGCGAAAAGAGGTTTCGCCGAAAAGGTGCAAATGTTCACTGTTGCGCCCTCCGATAGAAGTTTTAGGAAAAATATAAGTGCCATAAAACCACTTATAGCATGTTTTATACAAAATTTATGCACTTCTATGCGACACTACAGCAAAGTGCTAAGAAACCTATTTTCGGAAATTGGCAAACTCCAAATTAAGGTGGACCCAAGGTTTCTTCTGCAAGAGTAGCAAACAAGTGCTTAAGTGAAGTGAGTATGATGAGGAATGAGAAGAGCTAGAATGTAATTTGAAGCCGCCCTAATGTACATTCTAGCTTTTCTCATTCCTCATCATACTCATTTCACTTAAGCTCTTGTTTGCTTACTTTTTGTTAACTTTTCTTTACTTGCCATTAAAATATTTTCATTACTTTCACATCCCTACTCATATCACTCATATTCATATCAGATATAAACAAGCCTGGTTAAAAAAGTTACAAGTCGTCATGTAGTCCTGCTTCGCTTGCAGACGCCTTCGTTGTAGCACAAGGAAACAGCTTCGCGGCATTAGACAAACTTTTAGCCACATATACATATGTACATATGCACAGTGCTGAAAATGAAAACAATACGCAGTATATTTAGTAGATAAATAAAAGTATGTAACAACGTGCTAAGCAAATATGTGCGCCGCCTGGCACATAATTAGAAAATGTGTACGCAATCTCCGGCTGCGGATCCAGTAGGAAAATGTTAACTCTATTTTGAAAAAATGTAATTTCAGAGACTGCTTCGATTGCGTACCTTTATATACATATACAAAACACAATTTTCTAAAAAAAAAAATCTGTTTATAAAGTTGAAAATTTTAATGAAGCATAATAAAAATTGTTTAAGCTTATCTACCACTAAAAAAAAACAAAGTCCGAACACTGTCAACAACAAATGATTTGCTTTGCTTTGCGACGAACCAGCGAAGCATCTGTCAATCGTCAATTATCGTAAGATGCGCGAACATGTTTACTATAACAAGTGTCAAATATCTGGAGAACGAGAAGAGCGAGCGAAATAGGTGTAACGGTAATTTAAAGATTTTGAGATCGGGAATTTAGAAAAAATAGTCCCGTTGGGTGAAAGAATTACCTTGACCTTTAAAATGCAGCCTAATTACATGTGTTTGAAAAATCAATAAGTGTCCATTTCTTTGTATAAAAGAAAATGCGTGACACCGTCAAAAAAAAAATTGCCAAAAGTCAACGGTAGTATTAGCACACTGTGTTCTTCTTAAATTCTGAATAAAAAGTTTGAATTTTTTTCGAATTTTTTACAAGGTTTCAGATGTGCATTGATATTAAGTTTTTCTATAAAATGAGCTAGACTTATAAAAAAAAAAAATTTACATTAAATAAACCAAAGAAATATAACCAAAACAGGTCAATGTAAGGAGTTTCTATTATATTTGCCATTAGTTTATGTAAAACGGTGTTTACATGAGGCGATCTTCTTGGCAATTTTAGAGATGATTAGTTGAATTAAAAGTTGGCTTCATTGCAAACGATTAGTTGAAAGGCCGTGCACACCAGGCGATTGTAGGTCTTTAAATTTGATCAACAATTTAGCTCAATAATCCATAAAAATTCCACACAACCTCAACTTTAAAGCCCAATATCTCCTACTTTTTTGTAGGAAATTTAATTTCTTACAAGCTTGCCGTTTAAATTTTTTTCTGTAGCTCTTGTTATTTAGGGGCATAAACGAGAATTTCATGAAAAAATTGCATTTAGTACCCAGTACTACCTCGCTGGTGGAAGTTAGGGTTACGCCGCAATGGACACTTTTGTAGAGCATTCAGTTCTGAAAAAATCCTATCATTGACCAAGATTCTACCATAAAATGCCTGTGAGCTGTAGAGTTTTGAAAAAAAAAATCAAAGTTTACGTGTATTTTGAACGGGAAATCTTTGCACGCCTTGTTCGAGCACTTAATATAAATATGAAGGGCTCAAATTTTCAAGTATTTTTTTTTTAGGTATTTCACCCACAATTTCGAAATGGGACTAAAAAAAAAAATAATTGGGAAAAAAGCACCCTAATGTACATATATCGGTAAGTAACTATGTATGTATGTCAATTATCGGAGTTATTGCTAAATCCACAGTTTCCAGATTTCGTGAAATTTACGAAAAATCAATCACTGAACCCGAAATCCTTAGAGTTCGAAAACTTCCCTGGCTGCTTGACTATTTATTAAAGCAAGCCTTTAACTAAAATTTGTAGCTTTGGCTAAGTGATCGTTCTTTATTTTGTTCTAAATAGTTATCTCCGCCTCTGCTTGGGAAGAGAAATTTATTATTGCGTAGTGGATATGTTTGTAATGCCTTTATTTTCTTTTTCTTGCCGGGTAGCCTTTTAATGAATTACAAATGCTTCATACTGCTTACTTTACACATGTATGTGCATATATGTATACGATGTGTATATTCCCTGCAGTAAATCGCGCTAGTTCAGAACTAGCGCAGAACTAGCTCTTGTAAGAGGCGGTACTGGTTCTCGAACTATCCCAACGCAACGCTTTCAACTGTCTCTTTTTACATGGCGATGTCCTACGAAGTGGATTTTGCTACCTCTGCAGAACTTTCGAACTAGTTCTGAACTGGTTTCATTTTCGACAGTTCTGGGACAATAAGTTTTTTGTGAAAAAAATTTTGATTATGCGATTTTTTAATATTTTTTTTTCATTTTTTATGTTTTTTATAGATTGCATTTTATTAAATTTTTCTATTATTATTTTTTTTTATTTATATTAAATTTGATCATTTTCTCTTCAATTTTTAAGTGGCACTCAACAATTTAAATTTATTAAGTCTGAAAATCTATTTTAGTATTGTACGAGAAGTGAGAATTTGTGCATTTACTTCTCAATAGAGCGCAACTAGCACACCAAAAGTTTCAACTGTCCCTCTCTGCAGCCGTTTTGCACTAGTTCAGAGATAGTTCTGAAATGTATAGGGCGGAACTCGCGCTTTAACAGACTGTCTCTAAATTTTACTGCAGGGTTTAAAAAAGACTACTTGGTTTTTTGCTGTTTGTGTGCGCGCCTCTAATTATGCTATCTGGTGTCTTGTTTAAGTGCAGCCATCCAAGAAAGCGTCATAATTCACACTTTAACTTTTACTTTTCGCTCATCCTCGTATCCTTTAAATATCTGCTTGTCTATGTTTTTCGCTGATAAAGTTGTTTCTTTATTAAAATTATTCCTTCTGCATGACGCATCCATGTCAATTCAACTGAAGTCATTAACTTGAGTATTTAAAATGGTTTTACATACATGTGCATATAGAATTATGTATGTAGCTATATGCACATTTGTAGTCTTAAGAAATCTACATATATACATATATTTTGTTTGTAGCTATTCGTTTGAGAAAGCTTTCATTTTAAGCACTTATATTTTTTATAAATTTGTTTTAATTTTGCTTAAGTGTGAAAAGCATACTTATGCAATACGATTTATAAAAATATCCTTTGATGCCTTAATTACCCGACTCTTAAGCTTACAAAACGCTTTGCTTCTAAAATCATTCGGACGGTGTTAAATGTGTTGATGAGTTTGTGAAAATGACAGCCGTATGCGTCTCAAATAAGCTTTTTTATTACTTCTATATCATATTTTTCAAGCGAATAAGCTAAAAAAGCAATTTTCTTTACTTTTAAAAGAAATTAAAATAATCCCCCTGGCAAATTTGCATTGCCGTTGCACCCGCGCTATCGCTGCCACTCGCTGCTGCCTCAACCGACAATTTACCTTTCAGCTTTCTCTATTGCATTTAATGTTTTTCTTTAATTGCATTTGCCAAGTTTGTCACAACTTTGGCATTCATTGCCAGTCATTCGCCTGCGTTTGTCTCGGGTGTAATGCAGCTGCTGTCTTTGGCTTCCATTGACTCGAGTCGACTGTGTGTGCTGTCTTTAGCCACTGCTTTTCAACGACTTGCTATTTGAGTCGTGGATAGGAGGAGCAAGAAGAAGGAGAAGTGTGTGTGCAGAAAGAACTTCTCTCCGCCACGGCTGCTAAAGTTTTTGTGCCAAAGTGCCAACAACCGCAAGGTTAACATCTACTTGAAAAAGGCGAAACGAATTGAGCCGGGAGCAAATGCGCGCGGTGGTAATGTCAAACACTCGCTTGTACCTTCATGTGTACATATGTATGTATTTATGAATCGTTACAATGGCATTTGCAGCAGCAAGCATTGTGCGTGCGGTTGGGTTGAGTTTAACGAAAAAGGTGAAAAAGAAATTGTGACAGCACTGCTGTGCGTGGAAAATCATTATAGATTTATAATTTTTCTAATTATGAAATTTTTTGCCGGCTTAATTAAATAAGCATTTTGCATTGAGTGGCTAGCCATTCAATTGTTATATCATATAAAAGTGACTGCTAAGAAAATTTAGTAGGATGATTTAAAGAAAGAGTAAAATTGCTATAGAAGTAAGATTGGGAGTAGAAGCAACGTTAAGAATTGTAGCAAATAGAAAAAGGTGTAGGCATGTAGTAACCTCAAGATAGGAAAATAAGTAGGAATAGCAGTAGAAGTAAGAACAGCAGAACAGGGAAGAATAGTAGCAGAAGTAAAAATAGTATTATAAGTAAGAATAGTAGTAGAAATAAGAAAATAGTTTTAGAAGTAAGAAAATAGTAGGGGAAGTAAGAAAATAGTAGTAGAAGTAAGAATAGTTGTAGAAGTAAGAAAATAGTAAGGGAACTAAGCGGAATTAGAAATACTCGTGGTATTCGGAGTAGGAAAAGCAGTAACAAAAACTGGTATAGTAGTAGAAAAAGTAGTGCAAATAATGATAGGAATAGAGGTACTAGTACGGTAAGAAAAATAATAGACATAAGAAAATTGAGTGAGGGAAGTGATATGAGCTGAAAGGAATGTAATAGAAGTAGAAAAAGTAGTGGGGATATGAATAGCAGGAGTAAAACCAAAAGTAAAAATAAGAGTAGAAGGCAGTAGGAGTAAGAAGAGTACATAGAAGTAGCAGACACAAAAGTAAAAATAAAAATAGTAGTAAAATATAGGAAGAAGAAGAATTCGAAATGCTAATAGTAGGAATAGAAGTCATAGTAAGATAAGAACTAAGGGGAGCAGAAGTACGAGTAGTTAGAAATTGCTAATGGCGCTTTTGTTTCTATACAAAAAGTCGCCTTTTCATTGCCCTCTGCTTATGCTTTGTGTGAAGAGGATAATGAGAAGATATTCTTAAAATTTTTCGGATTAAACGAAAACGTAAAAGTGAAAGCTAGTTTACAGGTATATACAGTGTTGTAGCGAAAGTGAAGCTACAAGAAGGAGAACTAATCTGGAAGGAACTAAATCTGGAAAATTCAATTGCTTTTCTAGACGTAAGAATGTGGTATTAGATTTGTTTCATTATTTTCCGGAATACCACTGTGTTCTGGAGCACGGTTGAGATTGACTATATGCTGGCGAAGAGATTGTAGAGCGAAGAACAATTTAGACTTACCTAATTTTTCTAATAATTCTCTCATAGATCTATGTTGGTATGTTTAAAATATTTTAATATTGATAATTTTCTTAACTGAAAATTTTCCACCATAAATCAACGTTTGAATTTGATTGCATTTGCTCTTTCCTGGCTCTGCGGCATAGTTGTTGCATCATCGTCTTAAGCCTGCCTACTGCACGTTTCGCATCGGCTGCCTGAAGTATGCATCTATTAAATATCAACCATAGTACGTTGCAGCGTTGCGTCGGTCAATGTCGGTGACAGTGAAATAATTTCATTTAAGCTTTTCATTGTCCGCCCTGCGTGCTTTGTGCGCTGGCCCACAAACCGCTTACCACTGCCTCGTCGTTGACTGCGTAATCAGATTTGCTACGCTAAAGTGGCTAAGTGCTTATATACTATGCACTTGGCAATGCAATTCAAAAATGATTTTTTTTTGCTCCTCCTGTACGACCTAATGGCTGGCTGGCACAGCAGAGCAAGCAGTGTCAAGTCGCTAGTCGACCAGCTGGAGTAGTGGAGTAGCAGTAGCAGGGAAAAACAGCAGTAGCTTTTATTGAATTTTCCCTTCCCACTGATTATTTTCGTGTAAGTATGCCATTTTGACGTACATACATACATACATGCACATGTAAGTTAAATATGCGCACTTTGTGGCGAAGACATTCTAAACTGCAATTTGCTCGTTGCTTGCTTGCTTGCGGCGTCAATTTATTATTACGTTTTACTTAAATTTATCATTTTCAGCGGCGCACACACATATCTATGTACATAAATGATTTGTGTATATGCAAAAGTAGAGCAAATTTCGAAGACGTAGACGAACAGTTACGCGTGTAGGCACTTAACCTTTGCACTACATGGCGTATGAGTGACTTTGGCGTATGACTAAGTTGCTTACATACATACATACGTAGATATCTATCTACAGATATCAAATATTTGCATGCATTTAAACACATGACTGACTGGTTTACTCCACTTCAATTTATTTTAAAATAAATTTATTTTATAAAAATTTATACTGGTTATTGCATTTTATTTATTTTTCTTGTGTTAAATTTCCTTATAATTTATTAATCAAAAATAATTCGTTTTATGGCTTTCATTTATTACTTCACGCATGAACATTGTTTGCTCTTTACAGTAATTAGCCGGCGATAATATTAAAATTTCCACAAATTTATGAATTTCTTTTTTTTCTCGGCGTTATGGGCTTTAAAGTTGTGGAGTATACTAAAATGTAATTAGCAATATTTATGTAAATTAATTATTTTGGCCGAGGAATGGAATAGCTATATTCCACATATATACATACATATGTACATAAGTACGTATTGTATGTACATACTTACATTTGCATATACATGAAAGAAAATTAAATTAATGCTTTTGTTAATGATGTATCTAATTAAGGAAGTAACTTTATGCCATCATATTTCCCAATATTACATGGAAAAATAATTCCTGATGCAAAGTGAATAACATTGCTTCTGGGAAAAATTGGTAAATATGCAACAAAACATAATGAAATAAAAATTACAAAATAATAGTATTATACATTTTTAATAAAACTTGGGCCTTACTACGAATAATTTGCATTGGCATAACAGGAGCAATAAAGACCTGCCCTGGTGATGTACTCAGCGCCTTGATTGGAATACCTCTTTTTCCAATTGATTAGGTGACTACCAACATCTTGTGCCTAAAAGTAGGCTACACCCCCTTTCAACTGGTACCAAACCGGATACAAAGCACACATTCATATCAGCGATACCAACTTGCGAGGAATATCCCGTTTTGCAGGGAATGAGCTGCCTTTTGCGGGGAATTTTGACTATTTAATTTTAAATCATTAAAGCACTTACCTAGAGTGCATAAAACTTTTTGTAATTTTTTTTTTTTTAAGTCACAATTGCAACTCTGCCGATTTGGCATTAGCAACACTATAAAAAGGTTGATGCCAGCAATCAAGGCGAATTTAGTTCACCTTGTCAGTAGAGTTGGAAAGTTCTCGAACTAGTTAGTTCAATGCACTAGGTCATTTGAATTGATCGAATCAACTAGTCCGAAATTTTAAATGAACTATTTGCTCCAGGCTGCCGTTTATTTTTTATTTTTTAATTTTACTTATATTCATTTATAGTACATACATATTAAATAATGCAATTATTTATTCATTAAATATTCATTATTAAAATTATTATATTTTCATTAGCCAGCATTAAATAATAGTAATATATACATACATACATACATATGTCCAATCTCGAATCTGTATTTAAATTCAGGTGAGCCGAGTGGAAGAAAGTGCGAAAAGTCGCAGCAAAAAATAAAAAATAAAAAATCTAATCAACGGTAGATTTTACCACTAGGCAATGAAATGACACAAAATGTATGCCATGTGAAAATGAATTAATGACTATTTTTTTTTAATGCAATGACACGATTATTTTTTAATGTCTGACTTTGTCATTTGTCATTTTTGCCATTTAATGCCCAGTGGAAATCAAGCCTTATACTAGAATTAAATTGGTTTCTAAAAGTTCCGAATAAAAAGTTGAAAATTTTGATGAATTTTTTTTTTGAATTTGTTAAAATTTTGTGGTTTTCCCAAAGTTTTAAACTTTGACTTATATGGCTTATGTATGTAACAAGATATATTTTTATAAGAAATTAGTGACAAAATTTAACATTTAAATGTTGTTAATAAATTCAAAAAATTTGAATTTTTTTATGGAATTTTGCCAATGCGGGGAATTTCACCGAAAACCGGGGAATTTCGCGGTGGCCAAGGAGGAGAAAGATAAAATGAGTTGGCATCCCTGATTCATATACAAATATGCAAAGTTGCACGTGCAAAAATTTTATATAAGAAATTTTACAAACTAGGAGTGCCAGGGCCGTTTTCTTAAGTAAGTCTTATAATTTAACCGCCCTTTAAGCATACATTTTGTTCTCAAAAATGTGTTTGAAGGACCGATACATTTTAAAACTCACTTAAGAAAACGGCGCTTAACCTTTTTATATCTTTGAAGGTCTTTGAAGGACTTGGAATTGACCCGATATATGTATTTCAGTTTTTTGATAAATTTCGATAATCTGCTTCACAACGATAATTCAATGAATTTCAAAAACAATAAAATCCGATAACACAACAAAGTTTTGATAACTCGACTAATTTCGATAACTAGAAAACGTATATATCGTTAAAAATATATATCTCGATAAACTTTCGATACCTGTATAAGTAAATGTCGATAATTCGGTTAATTTTGGAAGCTCTATATTTTTCGTAAGCTATCAACAAACTTCGATAAAATTTCGATAACTCAATATATTTTGAAAATTCTAAAAGCTTCGAAACGATAAATATACAAATTTCAGTAAATCGATAACTCGTAAGTTAAAGAAAAAGCGTTGCATTACGATAACTCGATAAATTTCGTTAGTTCTATAAATAATGATAATTCAATAAATATCGATAACTTAATAAATTGCATTAACTTGCCAAATTTCGATAACCCCCTAAATTTTCATAGCTCGATAATTATTCGTACATTTCTACAACAAATTTTCTGTGACTATAAATTTTGAAAACTCAATAAACATTGATCAATTTGAATAATTCGATACGGTACGATAACGCAATAAACATGGATAACTCGATAAATTTCGATAAATATAAACTTCGATGATTCGATAAATTTCGATAACTTGATAACTTTCGATAAATAATTTTTTTATGACTGAATTTATTTTGACTCCTATCGAAAGATTTCAACAAAATTGCTTACCATTTCAGTTACCCATTCTTATGTATTTCTCATTGTTCTCATTTTTGGCTTTATCTTCAATTTTGCCTTAACGTTTTTGTCTGAATCGTTTTTATAATTTATTTCTTCATCATCAAATTTACTATTTTGGCTATTTTTCTTTTGTTTATTTAATGTTTATATTTTTTTTATAACAGTCTAGCACTTTACTTATCGGGGCCACATAAATCCACATTTCAAACCTTGTACAAAAATTATGAAAATTCAACAAAGTTTTAAACTTTTTATTAAAAATTTTTAGAAATTTTTTTTGGGTATGCAGTTTTGTAGTTTAAAGTGCAAATTTAAAGACGCTAGTAAATCGTGTTAGTTTTTAATATTTTGTTTTTGGCATGCACGCGATAACATTCACATTGAAAAGGCTAAACCGATCACTGGTGCTGCTGGACAAATTCTATCAGGCAAATGAAATTATCTTATTAATTAAAGTTATGTAACAGTTTATTTGCGATTCAGCTGGTAGTTATTGCAATGAAATCAAAATCATTCATTAAAAACTTAAATTTTCATTTAGTAATTTCACATTCATAGTTTAAGCGAATACATAAGAACAAAGTTTTGTAGCGTGTAGCAAAATTGTTGGGTAATAATTTAGAGATCTTATAAAAATACAAACACGCATTATCTTCACTTCCCTTGGTCGCTTGCATTGCTTGCAAGATGTGTGTGAATTTCACAGCATTACAATTTGATTATTGTTTGCATGCAACGTTGCTTCGAAATTTGTTAAATATTTTCCATTTAAATCGACTTATTTTTCTCATTTTACTGATTTGATCATTGCATTACGCTCGGTTGCACAGGCGTAATAGGGCTACATACAAGAAATATGTGAACGTCCCAAGTGTTGCTTGTCGGACTTGTCGGTTATTCATGCTGACATGACACGAAAAATGCTTGTTTTCATAGCTACTGTTGGCATTTTATTTTTTATTTTTTGTATTTTTTTTTGTGGCTGATGTTTTTGCTTGTTGCAATTAAAAATCCACATAGAATGCAACTATGAAATTTTAACACAAAACACCCAAGTGATTACTTGTAATTTATGTGCAATTATTTTAGAATTACGGCCAGCTGGTTTGAAGTAAAAAAATAAATGATAATCGCAAATTAAGACAGAAATTGTTTGCTTCCGTTTATCAATTGAGAGAACAAAAATAGCCGCAAGCTTGCAAAAGTTTACACAAATACCAAAAATTAAATCAAGTTGTTCAAAAATATTGGCTAATTCATTCATTTACCTTAAATAGTTTTTCATGGTTAATTTTTCCTTTTGCTAAGTAACGCCATAATGGTTCTCCTGAAAGAAGTTCTTTCATTGAGTGCCTCCTGCATTAAAAGTGAGCTTAACCTTAGACTTAAGTTTTATACTAATGCATTTGCTTTTCAAAAGAAAAAAATATTAAAAAGGCTTACTGCCGAAAATATTTTTGTGGATAGTTGCCACCTGTTGGAAAATTTAAATTTAATTTAATTGATACATAAAATAAATATTGCAATGTGGGTATTAAACGAAAGAGGTTTCGGAAAGTTTATTGCAGGGAAATTGTTTGAGTAGGGTTGCCACCTGTTTAAAAAAATTTATTGAATTAAATTGATAGAATGAAATATTATAATACGGATATCAAACTAAAAAGGTTTAAGAAAGTTTATTGTCGGAAATATTTTTGAAGCGTGTTGCCACCTATTTGAAAAATTTAATCCAGTTAAATTGATAATACATATAAGGTAAATATTACAGGGTATCAAATGAAAGTATTTGAGAAATCTACTTCAACTAGCGTGTTTCGCAGCGCCCACAAAGAATTTTTTTTTACACCCTCTTACAACATCTGAAACTATTAGTTAATACTGTAGTGTAGTATTTGTATAGTAGGCAGGATTTTCAAATAAATCTCAATTTATAAGGCCATAAAAGTTTTGTTTGGGAGTAACAACACAAAAATACTTTTAGGGCGCAGCGAAGCACCTCGGGTATTTGTGTTTGATGTAACAGCTTTTTCGGGCAACCCAGACCATTATCCAAGCCCTAGGCATAAAAACTAGAAGTGCACGAAAGAGGTTATCACACAGGCCAGGCGAAGTTTATCCAACAGTCCGCTTAAGGCTGTGCAGCAATCATACGTTGTACCTACGGGTTTTCTCCTGAGGCTGGATTGTAGGAAGAGAGGAATCTGTAGCGTTATCTGCTCATAGTAATCCACTTCATCGGCTCGTCTCTTAAATTTTCTAATGGAGCAGCACTTTCTGCTAGACTAGGGGGCTAAGGCCCCCTTTCAGACTGCCGAAGAAAATTTTCCCCGAATCTCTCTTAAGTTTCCTGGTTTTAGTATACAAGCCTTCAAACAATGAGTAAACATGCCTACACGCCTAAATAAAACGGAAAATAAGAATTAAATGGAGGAAGTATATACAAACTAATTAATTACTTCGTTCGTCTTGCCCAATAACCGACAAAGTTATTGCAAAATAACAATTTTCTAACACAATTTTGTTGACCGCAAATAAATATTTGTCATTTGTCGTGTTTGCTCTAGTTTCAGCAGTGGTGGGCAAAACACATTTGCATGCACACATATATACATATAACAAAAAAAATACATACAAATGTAGCGCTGTCCGTCCGATTTAGAGACGTAAATGCCGATCAAAAGCAGTTATGTGTTTGTAGATAAATAAATGAAATAATAAAAACAAAAAAGTATAATTTAAAACAACTTAAACAACTCAACTTCCCTTCTAAAATTGCTTATTATATACCCTAAGTTCGATTACTATTTTTATATTCCCCACAGCTATTTCAACTTTGCTAACTGGCTGACCCTCGCTAGCCTAACTAACATTTAGCCTCGTTAATTTTGTGAAACATTGTATTGTTGTACTTGCAATTATAACTAATTGTAAACGAATAGCAACTGTAATAACAATGTAACATACACAAGTGTGGTATTAATGTTATTATGCAGCAGGCAGAGCAAAAGCAGGCAAGGCAAGGCAATACGGGCCGAGGGATAGACATGGGTGAACCTACCCACGCCGAACGCAGGCGGGACGAAGCAGAGTGGCGAAATACTACTTACATCCAATTAATTTTGCTACTTGAAATTGAAACT
>NW_016167116.1:0-22303 GCF_001687245.7 Rhagoletis zephyria | reverse complement strand
CTCACGCTTCTCACTAATACATACATACATACATATGTAGTAGAACTTCCAGAATTCTTTGTATATGGCTTCTAGCCACGGAACCATTGCATGAGGAATCTTTTGTAGCATGTCTGTAAATATTATATTAACTTTTGGAAGTTCGAGATCTATAGCATTTGTACAGCCCGGAAAAATCGCGGTAACAAGAATCTCCAATGATTCTTCGAAGTTCTCTGTACAGTTTCCATTATCTGTGCCTATTGTCATTAGCATGGTTGTTTGACCAGACCGAATTCCTAATAGAGATTATGCATTACAATTTCATATATTTCTTGCCCATATTTTCCGTAAAATTTTCGGAAATGTTCCTTTACTGTAATTTAATGGGTCTAATGCGCAAGTAATCTTTAAGTACTTAAAGTTTTTGGTTGGCTCGTAGCGTGGTGGTACACCTCACTCTGTCATATAACCTGCTGTATATTAATAAGTCTATTGAAAAAGAGAAGCAAATGATAAATCCTTTATGTAAAATTTGTTAATGAAATTCATTCATAATTCGGAGAAAAAAAGGTCACATGAGAAAAACTCTTTCTAGCCACTTTTAATGTCTCATTTATTTCTAGCACTGGTTAATTTTTCAACCAGAAAATAGTTTCTTAAATAAATCCAAAGAGTTTTTGTGGTTCGTCAGTTGATTTTCGCATACTATACGCATAAATATATACGCTTAGTTTTCATTACGTTTTTTTACAATAGTTGAAGGTAATCTCTGCCTAGCCTAAGTTAGTTAGAAAATTAAATATTTACTCATTTATATAGCAGCATACAAATATAAATGCAAGGTTGCCAACTAATTGCTCACCCTTGCCACCAATCGTCAGCCAGCCAATAAAACAGAGCACCAGCACTTAGGTAGTCTGTTCGCTATCGATTTAATAAACGTTTAGACATTGAAACATTGAGGGATTGACGTGCAAAAAGGTCACACAATAGTTGCTGCTGCCTGCCGTCGACGCTAAGTACAATGCCACAACAACAGTGAATGAGTTAAATATGTGAGTGAGTAAAGCAGCGGGGTAATACAGGAAAAAAAAAAGATATAGCGACAATTATTGAAGCAAAAATAAAAATAAAAATAAAGCAGAATTATGAAATAAAGAATAAACGGCTGAAAATAAAATTTACATACAAACTTTTGTACATAAATACTTATTTTCGTGTGTATTTACATACATTTATATGAAAATTAAAAGCAGCAACTCGTTTCTGCTTTTGGCATGCGAAAAAAGTTGTCTCCTGTGGTTTGGCCGCCAACGGCTTCGCTTAGCTTTTTTGTGTTTTTGTTTTTTTTTTGGTTTTTCTCTTTACTTGTGCCAATCTTGCCGCAGCAGTCATTGCCCGTTGATGTCTGTGCTATTTCTTATACTCTCAGCACAATTTTTCAGCTTTCATGCCTCACAATTTGTCACGTTATTCGCATATCCGCAATGATAATTCTTTTATTTATACTTTGATTCACTGAGTTTTCTTGTTGGCAGGCTTAGGAAAGCACGAAATACATATAAATATGAACTGGTATACGTAAATGCTGTATATGTATATGTGTGGGTGTAACACGAAATAGCTTCTTTTAATATTTGCTATACAAATACCAAACAAAAAATTCTTGAAGCCACTGCGGCAACACACAAAATTCCATTGGCAAGCATCGCCAGTTTGGAGCCGGCCAGCATAAATTTAGCTGCTTTTTATACCTACGTCTAGCGAAAACGGCTCAGCTTCAGTCTAGTTACTTGTGATAACTTTCCAATGTGTAGATATGTCTTTTTTCATTTATTTGCCACGATACCATCTTGGAAAGGCAGCTGCTGCTGTAGTCTAGCAAACTATTAAACTTGTTTTATACTTATGCCCGAACAAGAGAGGCCTTCTCTTAAGCGGAACAATATGTCTTTAAATTTAATAGCTTACTGTTGATTTTAACTTTTCGACTTTCTAATCAATACCGCCTTGTAGATATGTATTTGGGTCAAGTTGAATTTATCCTAAACTTGTGCAAACCTTCAAACTCTTAATTGCTGCGCGTGTACTTGATAAAATTTTCCTGAGGCTTTTAAGTATAACTGACAACCAAAGAAAAACTTTGTTTATATACAAAAGCCTGAATATTTTTCTGTTGGATAATGATTAAGTTATTTTTTATCAAAATAATTCTGTAGCTTTAGCAAATTATAAGACATAATCGTAACTAATAAAAAAAGTATAGCCAACGGGACGTATGAGCAACTGTTTGATGCGTCAGGCCATTGTAAATTAAAGTAACAAAAATGTGTGTGTGATTGTCTTTGAGCTGACTAAAGCTTTGCAAACAGCTTAATTTCATACTAAATAAGATGGTAATGCATTTACGTATACAAAAAAATTAACTAAATCAGTAAACTCGACATCAGGCTATTCTATTTACTAATATTATTAGTGTGAAAATTTATTAGTTAATATGAATGAGATGGCTTGTGACCTAGATTAGGATAAAGATAATTGTTTAAGAAGATTGCCATCTATTCATAAAGTTAAATTATATCTAATAAACAAGTTAAAAGAAACTTGACAATATAGATGTTAAACGAACGAGACTTAAAAAAGCTCAACTTCGAAAACATTTTTAAGGTGTTGCCACCTGCATAAACAACCTAATTCATTTTTATTAAAGGGCTAAATGAAATATTACGATATGGCTAGGTGACAAAAAGTACTTAAGAAATATTTACTTAGAAAATATTTTGTAATTGGTCTGCCACCTGTTCAAAAAGTCCAATTGATTTTAAAAGTTAAACAAAATAGTACGCTATTGTTTGGTGAAAAAAGCTCAAATCGAGATTAGTTGCGAAAATAGTTTTAGAATAGGCCTGCCACTTGTTTAAAAAGTCAAAAAAGATTTAAAAGTTAAATACAATATTATAACAATATACATATACAGGCGACGAAAAAAAGGGTTTAGAAACAACTATTTACCTATACAAAAAAAGGAAATTCAATTTAAATAACAAGTTCAAAGACATTTAACAAGGGCACGAACTACGAGTATGTATATTTAACAAGGACTTATTTCGAAAACATTTTAGAAGAGAGTTGCGTCCTGAGGAAAATGTTGAGTTCAATGGAACTAATAATTTACGCACAATTTAATAGCCAAACCAAAGAAGGAACCCTTAATTTTGAAAATATTTCAGAAAAGTGTTGCCACCTGTTCAAAATATTTGGCCATATTTAAAAAATGACGATTTTAAAAAAATTTATAAGACGGCCGCCTACTTTTTGGGGAGAAATTGGTGGAGCCGTTACCAAGATATACACATGTAGCCAAGTGGGCGGGGCTACGCTTTTAACTCTTAATCTGCAATACCAGTACCAGTTTGGCTTTCTGGTTAGCCATTTGCCTTTTTGAGGCTAACGAAAAAGCCTTAAAAATTACCTTTTCTTTGTAGGTTTTCTTGCGTAAGTAATTAAATTTTTCCTAATTCAATCACGGAACAATTGAGTTGCATTTTTCCGATATGAAAAATTTGATGCAGTTCAACAGAGCCACTTAAAACGAACCGAACTTCATAAATATTGTTATGTCGAAAAAATTCTGACTTATTTCCTTTGGTAATAAACCGATTTAATTGTAGATGACCAAATTAATTCATACCACATCCTGAATTTGACATTGTTAGGAGTGTCCTTAACTAGCTTGCAGGTCTGAATGGTCCGAAGTTGTAGTCAAAATAAAGTTGATTCAAAAGTCAGTCGGAGGTATATCATATTAAAAATTACTAGTGAACCTGCATGGAGGATGGTTCCGTGCGCAGAAGTGGAAAACTTTTGACTGCCATTCACCTGGGAGTGGCCAGAAGCGATTCTTGTGCGTACGGTTCAAATCGCAGCTCACAACGTCCGGATATTTATATCCACGTATCCTCTGGGTAGCAACCAAACACCCGTTTGGGAGCGAGCTAAAGTGAGAAGGCGTAAAACTTCGCGTGCGCTGGGTTTGGGTCCCGCCACGTTAAAACCCCGCCCAATGAAAAGAAGCAAACAGCCTCGGATGAGACCCCCTTTTTCTGATGACGACCACGGCAAACGTATAAAGGACTATGATTTAAGGGTATGCACCTGGAATATCCGGACCCTTAATGGGGAAGGTGCCTCTGCCCGGCTGGTTGATGTCCTCGGGAAGACAAAGGCTGACATCACCGCCATCCAAGAAATGCGATGGACGGGGCAAGGTAAAGTAAGCGTGAAGCCTTGCGACGTCTACTACAGTTGCCACGTAAAGGAGCGCAAATTCGGTGTTGGATTCGTGGTAGGAGAGAGACTCCGTCGCCGAGTACTGGCGTTCACCCCGGTGGACGAACGTCTAGCCACAATCCGCATCAAAGCTAGATTCTTCAACATCTCGCTCATCTGCGCCCATGCCCCGACGGAAGAGAAGGATGAGGCGTCCAAGGATCTCTTCTATGAGCGCTTGGAACGTACATATGAGCGCTGCCCCCGACACGATGTCAAAATCGTGCTTGGCGATTTTAATGCCAAGGTGGGCAAGGAAGGGATCTTTGGCGCCACTGTCGGAAAATTCAGCCTCCACGACGAAACGTCCGATAACGGACTGAGGCTGATCGACTTCGCCGGGGCCCGAAATATGGTAATATGTAGTACTAGGTTCCAGCATAAGAACATCCACCAAGCTACATGGCTGTCTCCAGATCGAAAAACGAGAAACCAAATCGATCATGTTGTGATAGACGGAAGGCATGCTTCAAGCGTTTTGGACGTACGTACACTCCGAGGGCCAAACATCGACTCGGACCACTATCTTGTTGTAGCCAAGATACGCACCCGCCTCCGTGCAGCAAAAAATGTGCGCCCAACAATGCAAGGAAAGCTTAACGTCGAAAAGCTGCAATCACAACAGACGGCCAATTTATTCGCCACTCGACTCACACACCTGCTCTCTGAGAGCACTCTTCAACAATCCGACGTACGCGAGCAGTGGAACCACATTTCCCGATCATTAAGTACCGCCGCCGAAGAAGTAGTTGGATTTCAGCGAGCCCGAAAGAACAACTGGTACGATGAGGAATGTCAAGAAGCCGCAGAGAAAAAAGATGCCGCCTACAGGGCCACGCTGCGATCGGGCGCAACGCGAGCCATGTGGGACCGTTATAGGGAACTGAAGAAGGAAGCGAGACGTATTTGCCGCAATAAGAAGAGAGAGGCCGAAATACGTGAGTGCGAAGAGCTTGAGATGCTGGCCGACAGGAAGAACGCCCGAAAATTCTACCAGAGGGTTAGGCGACTTACGGAAGGTTTCAAGACCGGGGCGAACTCCTGTAAGAACAACAATGGCGACCTAGTGACCGATGTCCAGAATATACTTAAATTGTGGAGGGAACACTTTTATAACCTACTGAATGGTAGCAGCGCTGAAAGTAGTGAGGAAGACGAACCCGAGTCCCCAGTCGATGATGATGGAGTAGCTGTCCCACCGCCTGACTATGACGAGGTACGTATAGCGATTACGCGGCTGAAAAACAACAAAGCTGCTGGAGCTGACGGCCTGCCAGCCGAGCTATTCAAGTACGGCGGCGAGGAGCTGATGAGGTGCATGCATCAGCTCGTATGCAGAATATGGTCAGATGAACGCATGCCCGACGACTGGAATTTAAGTGTGCTCTGCCCAATCCACAAGAAAGGCGACCCCGCCATACGCGCCAACTACCGCGGAATTAGCCTTCTAAGCATAGGTTACAAGGTCTTATCGAGCGTATTGTGCGAAAGACTGAAGCCCACCGTCAACGAGCTGATTGGACCTTATCAGTGTGGCTTTAGGCCTGGAAAATCCACCATAGATCAGGTATTCACAATACGCCAAATCTTGGAAAAGACCCGCGAGAATAGGATCGACACACACCATCTATTTGTCGATTTCAAAGCCGCTTTCGACAGCACGAAGAGAAGTTGCCTTTATGCCGCGATGTCTGAATTTGGTATCCCCGCGAAACTAATACGGCTGTGTAAAATGACGTTGAGCAATACCACCAGCTCCGTCAGAATAGGGAAGGACCTCTCCGAGCCGTTTGATACCAAACGAGGTTTCAGACAAGGGGACTCCCTTTCGTGTGATTTCTTTAATCTTATGTTGGAGAAGATAATAAGAGCCGCAGAACTGAACCGCTCAGGCACAATACTTTATAAGAGCGTACAATTGCTGGCGTATGCCGACGACATCGATATTATCGGTAAAAACAAGGGCTACGTCTGTTCTGCCTTCTCGGGATTGGATAGAGAAGCAAAGCGAATGGGTCTGGTGGTGAACGAGGACAAAACGAAGTATCTCCTGTCAGCACACAAACAGTCAGAGCATACGCGTCTTGGCACCCACGTCACTGTTGACAGTTACAAGTTTGAAAAAGTAGACGACTTCGTTTATTTGGGAACCAGCATTAACACCAATAATAATGTCAGCCTTGAAATCCAACGGAGAATCACTCTTGCCAACAAGTGCTACTTTGGGCTGAGTAGGCAATTGAGAAGTAAAGTCCTCTCTCGTCGTACAAAGATCACACTCTATAAGTCACTCATCATGCCTGTGCTGGTGTATGGCGCGGAAGCATGGACAATGAAAGCATCTGATGAGGCGGCTCTTGGAGTTTTCGAGAGAAAGATTCTGCGAAAGATTTACGGACCTTTACGCGTTGGTGATGGCGAATATCGCAGACGATTTAACGATGAGCTGTATGAGCTTTACAACGATATAGACATAGTGCAGCGAATTAAAATTCAGCGGCTCCGCTGGCTTGGCCATGTCGTTCGGATGGACAGAAACGCTCCTGCTCTGAAAATATTCAACGCGGGCCGCGATGCTGGTAACAGAGGAAGAGGAAGGCCTCCTCTGCGTTGGAAAGACCAGGTGGAGAAGGACTTGGCTTCACTTGGCATTTTCAATTGGCGTCAGTTAGCACAGAAGAGAAATGACTGGCGTGCTGTTTTGGACTCGGCCAAAATCGCTTGGCGGTTACAGCGCCAATTAAGAAGAAGAAGAAGTGAACCTGCATGGCATTAAAACGCCCAAAATTGAATTTCAAAAACCTAAAAAATATTCGAAATGTTAGTCAGTTATAAGCGCTCCGAGTGCCATATTTCATCTACATCCGTTCAGCCGTTTCTGTTTGAGGAGCGGTCGGGCATAGTGCAGGTTTTTTATTTCATCAAATATCAAATCACCCTATGCCGAGCAAAAAGTTCTTAACTAAAAAAAATAAAATTTTAATTTGACCTTTCATTTGATCTTTTAAACATATTCCAGAAATAAAGCTTTTTCAAACCCATTTAGACTGATACCCACCTTTAATAAAAACACGTGGCAATCATCTTCAACCAATCGAATTGTTAATTTGACCCCCGTATTTATGTATTTCACATAGTTTTTGTATTAGTTAATTAAATTAGATTTGTTAGACCTGTTTGGTGGCAGCCCTCTTCAAAAGCATTTTAAGGCTAAAACCCAGTTAACTCTCCTTCGTATGGCATTGCGATTCATATTTTAATTAACTAATGAAGTAACTTGAAATTGATTTTTTAAACATGTGGCAACCCCGCAAAACAAAGCTCAAAAATAAAGATTATTAAAGCCACCTTCAATTGATACCCATAACTTAATAATTCATTTGAATTATTAAATAATTTAACCGTAAATTTTTTAACAGGTTATAATTGATTAATTTTTTAAATTATTTGAAAATAATTTTTTAAAGGATGGCAACTCTTTTCACATTTATATTCAAAGTGTTTTAATTCGACCCTTCATTTTGGAAAATCGAATGGACGCTGTAGATCTTATGTCCTGGGCAAAAAAATCCCTTCGCGTATTATATATGTATAAGATAAGATGTCTAACATCTGCAAATAACTTTATAGCCGGCTTTATTTTGACAGGCCAGCCGCTTTTCTATTTGCAAATATAGCCACCGGATATCATCCATACGTCATGCTTCCGACTGCTAATGCACATAACGGGGGAAAAGTAGCCTTTTGTGGGTTTATGCTGTGGTCTTAAAGACCAAAGCAATGAAAAATGGAAACAACCCTGTAGCCAGCCTTCTATGCCATTATCAATTCCTATTCAACACTTTTTACTCGAGCTTCTTTTAAATTTACCATTTAATTACCATTCACCATTTAAGTTAGAAATGCACAAATTATTATTTATTTTATTTTGCAATATGCTATGCACATTCGACTCATTGCATAACTAAATTAAATCTCATTTTCATTGCTATATCTTTCAAGAATTAAGAAAAAAGAAAATGGTAAGCTTGCTTGCATGTGCAGTGGGCAAATATCCGCTAAAATTCCTTACAAATCCTTACAAATTCTACTCGAGCAGTGCGGAATTCAAATGGTTATGTATGTACATATTAAGTAATCAATGTAGCCATGAGAAAATTCAATTCAACTTCTTAACGAATGTTTTTTGAATGATTTGTATGTGTAAGTGTTTGCATGTAGGTACATTAGGAAAGGACTTTTATTTCGGAATAAAAAATATTTGGCCTAACTCATAAAAAAATAACGGTTATTTTCGGTCTCTGGTTTGCTTACCAAATTAAGTAATTAAGCTGGGAGTATCTTTTGAGATTGGAGTCAGTACTTTTTTTTTGGTTAGATCTGGACTTAATCTTCGCTGAAGTTTTTTGATTGTTATTAACGCCATTTCGGAAATGTTGCGCCGTCATCAGATAAGAATAAATTTCGCCACCTAGCAGCTTACTCTATCACTTTTGTGACACTTTTTGATGAAAATGAGAAAAGAATTATTGATGCTCCATACTTGCTTGCAGTAACTAAGCACAATAATCAACTTAATTGCTGCCATAGGACATAAATATTTACACAGCTCTCAGGAGTTTCTACTTTTTTGGCACATTATAACATTATGATCCAGATAAGGTAAAGGCTTTTTCTGTAGTGCCACATAGACTATAGGGGTATTCTCTGAGTCTTGCAAAGCCCTTGCACGGTGCACGGATTGCACGGTTTGCAAAGCTGTCCCATACGAAAACCGGTTTTTACCGTGCAATCCGTGCAATCTGTGCACCATGCAAGGGCTTTGCAAGACTCAGAGAATACCCCTTATGTCATTTAAAGCATCTGCAATGCTAAGAAATTCCGAACTTCTGAAGTTGGCTGTTGAACGGATGGCTTCGGGTAAATTCCGGGCTGGTAGCCATGTTTGCTTTGCTATTATTATAATCTCTTTCCTCGCATATTGTAGTAGTAGGTTTGACTGTAATCAGAACAATTTTTAGAAAGTGAGACATCTAATTTTTCTTCCTCGCTGCTATTTAGCGGAAGTGAGTATTATCCGGGTTTTTCATTGCTCTGATTTAGTCTCTATATCGCACACCTAGATCTAAAGTGATCTAACTCAAAAATCGGATCAGAAAATTTAACTGATTGTGGATCGTTTAAATTCAACGCAATTATTACAAAAATAGGTATGTATAAAATAGGATTTTAGTTCCCCCCGTTTGTGTAATAACATCAAAAACGTACACCACAAATTGTAGGTGAATCTAGGCCGAACACTTAAAGAAAATGTGTGCGCCAATTGGCATTATTGTAAAACTACTCCGATGCAGGAAAACACATTTGCATCAAAAAAAGCTAGCTCATTCCCTTACCAAAGGAATTACCATAAAAAGAGGTAGGCGCCTCGGTAATTCACCGAGCTACGACCATGCTTAGATATAGCAATTACGGGCGGAAAGCAATTATATTGAAACACAATGTTGCAGTCTATTATGCAGCGCCGAGGTCACGTGAATATCTCAGAACCAATTGTATTTGTGTAAGCGGCAGTTAATCGGTTATACTGAATTCACTGACTGTGAGTGGAAAATTAAGCAGTTGTGCAACATATTGCTGAAAATACAAGAAAGTAGTAATACATTTTTAATACATAAAATTCAGAACGAATAATTTCGTATTGTATGTAGGTCGAAAAATTGAGCAATTCACACTGGAAAACACGTATAAAATAAAATCAAAAATGACGTGCGAAAAAATGAGCAAAACTAATGAAAAAATTACATTTTCTACGAGAAATAAAAATCCAAAAAATTATTTCATATCCATTGCGCGTGCTTGATTACTATTCCGGTCGCATTGTCGTGACTTTGTTGCTTTCCTCTGCATTTCATTGACTGTATTTGTTGTGTTCAACTTCAGCAGGATATATGTGTCAATGTCGTGCGAAATATTTGTACACATAGCCTCATTCATATGAATATATATATGTGTATACGGTAGACGTACATATGTATGTGTCTGTATTCATGCATGCGTGAATGAGCGTCGGGATCTGAGTCAATGTGTAAATTTAGTTACATGCCCAACGTGGTACTTATTATTACTCTAATTACCGCCTCGCTTTTCGCGAAGAGTGGCATGAGTATTAAGCGCTTCTTTGCGTATTTGAAGGTTCTCCCCTCTAGAAATTTTTGGCTCACCCTTGAGCTTAAGGAAGTTCTTTCATAATTAACTTTTGGCTGAGTTTTATTTTCTTTTGCTTTGATTTTTTACTATTCGTACTCACAAATGGTTACTAGGGTGCTTAATATGTTTATGAACGTGGAGAGTATTTAGAAAATCAAGCACAAAAACGGACATTTCGATAGACCTGCGACATGTATATATTTATGATAGTAGAAAGAGGACTTCTATCTTCTATACCACATCGACTTTTGGACTCACACTTAACCAATTTTGCTATAAAAAATTGGTTGGGAAGGAATCTCTTCGCATAGTTCGAGACAAAACCATGCATCAGAAGAATACGAAATATACTTTCGAATTAAAATAGGACTGAAGAAAGTACAATTGTATCCACTCTGCCATTTTATTCATTTGAAACTCTTCTGTACTCTCTCGTCACGCTAATTTGCTCTCAACTCGATTGGCGCCATCTGGTTTTCTGTCATCCTTGTCATTTGTGCGAGAAGCCTTACCGACTTTGGGAGTAAAACCTACTGAGGCAGTCCTCTACGCTATGGGTATGTAGTAAAATTTAACAAGGATCTGAAATCAAGATATAATCTACAGGACTTTCTAGAGCCGCAGCGAGTTGTAAGAGTATGATCTTCCTCGTGAAAGGTATGAAGGCCCGACGTTGTTTCTCTGTATCCATGAACCTCCATTCCTACTGTTTTTCATCATTTTGTGGTACAGAATCAATCTTTGTTTCGCAGAAATCCAATCGGATTTGCAGATCCGGAAGATGTTTTCTTATTATAGCGGTGTTATCGCAACTAAATACATTAATCTTTCCAGGTCCATATTTTTAATCAACGCCGTATGTAGCAGCTGCAGCTATCGTTAAGTACGAATTTATTTGTAATATTATCGATAAAAGTATTGATAAATTTATCGATAACGATATTACTAGTTAGATAAAATTACGATGCTTAATAATATCGTTAACGACAAATGTATATGCGACGATATCGATGAAAAAAGTCGATAAGGTTGTCGATAACGATATTGATAGTTATATAAAATTTCGATGTTGTTGATTTTCATCTTGCTAGTAAGATGAAATTTTGATCGATGAAAAAAAACTCGATAAATTTATCGATAATAGTATTACTAGTTGGAATTTCGTAATATAATGATATCTATAAAGTAAAACGATAACGATTTTACTAGTTACCTAGTTGAAATTTCTATATCTAATGATATCATTAACGGCAAATTTATATGCAAAGTACCAATGAAAGTATCGATAAAGTTAAAGCCTCTACTCAAGAAAGATTATCTGGTCGGTAATAGCTTTGCCTAAGCATTTGCTCAGGACTGAATTAGCACTTTAAGCACTGGAAACCATCTGGACTTGTCAGCGAACTTGTTTCAAATTAAATGAAACATTCTTAAAAGGAAGTTGCATTTAAATAATTTGAAAAAGGTTTCGATTTGTTTGAAAATGGTTTCATTTAATTAAAAAAAAGTTTCATTAAACTGAAAATGCTATAATCTAATTTTTCCTTAGATCTAAAAGGCAGTTGATTAGGGCAGTGTAGTCTGAATTGTTTTGTTACGGACCACAGCATCAGTTTCGTCGTCCCAGGGTTGACACTAAGATCGCTTTACGATGCCCGTTAGTGTAACCTGTATATTGCGTGCTTCCTATAAGATTTCTAGGATTATACTCCGGTGTTTTCATGTGTCTTTGATATTGTAACTACTCAGTTTATTACGAAAATGTCCATATCTAATAACATTAGACGCTACCTTAGGAAAATTTTATGCCGAACTATTTATAAGTAACTGTTAGTATACACACACATGTATATTAGGGTGCATCACTCT
This sequence comes from Rhagoletis zephyria, assembly GCF_001687245.7. Lineage (NCBI taxonomy): Eukaryota > Metazoa > Arthropoda > Insecta > Diptera > Tephritidae > Rhagoletis > Rhagoletis zephyria. Next base: position 9,913 of record NW_016167116.1, on the reverse strand, counting down.
CCATACAAAAAAAAAAAAACAAATTATAAAAAATCGGAACGGTTTACTCATCGGAAATATAAAATCTATTAAATCTTAAAATTTCCGCCAGAATATTTCGGAAAAATATTAAGATTTACTCGAGCAGCGCCTGTTTAAAAATACCCCCATAAATCCAAATTCTTATAAATCAATTTAGTTTTTTAAAATTATTTTCGAAAACATTACCTCAACTGCTAAAAGAGCTTAAGCTCAATCTATCTGGTTAAAAATGATCCAAAATTTTATCAACGGAATTAAATTAGTTTTAATTCTGAGGGTATTTTCAAAGCGAGCAAGCTCATGCAAATCTTATTATTTTTGCGAAATGTTTTGGCGAATGTATGTGCTTATAATACATTTTATAATTCCGGTGAAAAAAACCGCGATGCATCCTAATGTATGTACAAACTTTGTATATATTTTATGACACGTGGCAAACTGATTTATACCCCCATACTGGTGAGTTTTAATAGTACTAGTACATACATTTCGTGTCACGGGCTGCAAAGATTTGCTAATGCCACGCGATAAAAGCATTTTGTGCAAGTATGCGTAGTATGCAAAGTAGAAAGAATTATGAAAATAAACACAAGCACATTGTTGAAACACAAATGCAAAAAAAGAGTTATAATTCTGCCATTACATAGCATTACAACTCCACTTTAATGTAATTTTTTCACCCCAAACCATGCCACTTCCTTGCGTTGTTCAATGAAATGGAATTTTCGCTGTTATGCCGCCCACAATGCCATTTACATGCCTCTACACGCTGATACCTATTCCTAGTTTCACTCCAATAGTTACAATGGATTTTAGCATTTTCAATATAGCCTTGCCAGCGGTTGCTCATTCCCAGCAACAATATTAAAAAATGCCCCTGACACAGTAAATCAACTGTACGCTCGCTTCCTCGCCCTTGTACGCGCCCACCTTTTTCAGGGGCCATTGCATACATTTTGATCGGTTTTCTTGCAACATTCTTCTCTTCTTTTGTAATTATTTGAACTCTTCTACTAATGTTTGCTGCTAAAAAGTGAACCGTTTCACCTGCTTACACACATGCAGACATCCTTTAATATGTGCATATATACATATGTATGCTTCAATTAAATGAATTATTTATTAAAAAATGTCCATTAACTGACCTTATACACGCATACATGCGGCAAACAAGTAGCTCACGTGACTCTAAACAGCGGGCGAACTCATCAAGATAGCTATGTAAATATAAATGTGTGTATATATGTACATATGTTTAGAATTATGTATGGCATTTTACTTGCGAAATTATTTTATAGGCCAGTCCTGTTTGCATGTGAAACATTTAAATTGCTTTTGTCGAAGGTTACCTGCCGTCCGTTGGTTAATATTTTTTTTTTACATTAGATCACCTCAGCTAGCACTTCAACACTTTTGTGCTTTTTAATGTGACGTGTGTAACTTTAAAGCTTGGGCAAGCTTGGGCATCAAAAAATGTTTGTTAGTAAAATTGTACAATAGTATTTCTCATACACAAAAATAACTACATAGTATATAGTATATGAAACTAAGAATATATTAAGTTTTTTTATCCTTTAACCGCAAGTCAGAATTGTTCAAAAGTTCGCGTATGTTTAATTAACAGATAAGGAAGGAAAAAACTAATAATAGCTTGGAATTTTTCACCTGATACCTTCCTCGTATTTGCAGGCACCTTTGATTCCATAGTGGTAGACTCAAGGAAACTTTCACTAGGGCATAATTTTTACACGTTATTTTTTAGCTTCTTAGTCGGGTGATGTTTCCGGCAGGGTGGGTGCATAATGTATTTTGCAACGAATTTCCGTCATTGCCTGTGAACATTGTAGTTAGATATCTTGACACGATTTTTTTTTTTTTTAACAGAATAATAACCGATTTAGTACATACTAAGTAAAACGATATCCGTGAGCCGGACCTGTCTCCGAATACATGTTCTCGAAGAGGACAAACTGAGATAACAAAATGACTCACCCTAAACAGGAAGTTAAGGCTCATTCTCGTGCCAAACCGTCAGTGACCTCACAACCTTCGATCCCATAGGGGCCTGTACCCAACAGAGTGCTACCGTATTTTTTAGCTGCCAAAATTCTAAACAAATTTGGATTTGCCCTTGTGTGTTGCATAAAGATTGTTTCTGAATTCACCGCTACATCACTCGCTTGTGCTAACCTCTTCAAGCTGGGAAAAGACCGCGCCGATGCCTCCGATGTTAAGTTGAGTGATGTCAAAATCGAGTCGAGTGCCTCGGGAGGCCTTTCCAACAGAATAATAAAGAATTTACACGAAAATACTAATAATTCCCCGTTATCTTTGTTGTGTGTAAATATTCTTATGAAAGTGTGAAGTCTTCATTCACGCCTCATAACACAAATTTATATGCATGTGTAAGAGAAGCTGAAGTTGGACAACCCCAATAAGTTTTGTTGGATGAGAAAAAATAGCCAATATTCCATGAGTGGTGAGCAACACCATGGAGAAAGATTTGATGCAATGTGGTCTCACTATGCCAGAAATAAAGTTTATAGCTTTCAAGCAAAGTTAGATATCCACATCCTAAGAGTACCTTAACGGGTGAAGACAAAATAAATGATAGGCTCAGTTTAAAAACTATATAGAGTTAAATATAAAGAAAGCGAGTGTTTAATTTTACACTTTCCAGCCTTACGAAAACAGGATAATATATGAAACTAGATAGAGTTCAGAAGGGCACAGTTCAGAGGGCCGCGGCAGTTGAGTCTAAAGAGGCAATGAGATTGAGAGATGTACCACAGATGATACCAACATTTTAAGAAACTCATAAAACGGAACAATTGGGCATTGCAGTATAATTTCTCGATTGTGCTCCAAGATATGTAAGACAAGACAACGAATTATGCAATGTGATGTTATGTTATATTTTGTGATGTATTGTAATGTGATATCATGTCTCGTCATATGATGTGATGTCATGTGAAGTCATATCATGTGATGTGATGTCATGTCATACGATGTGATATTATGTGATTTCATGTCATGTGACGTCATGTCATGTGAGGATATGTGTTGAAATTAGGTATGGTGAGATAAGGTGTGGTGAGTTCAGGTAAAGTGAGTTAAGGAGAGGTGTCGTGAGTTTGAGTGTAGTGAGTTCAGTTGTGATGAGTTAAGGTGTGGCGAAGTAAGGTGCGACAAGTTAAGGTTCGGTGAGTGTATGAGTGGTGAGTTCTCTTTTTGTCTGTGTCTCAATATATCTGTGGTCATAAGCAATAACCGCCTAAGTCGAAAAACCTGAATTCGAGAAAAAACTTTTTAACATTTGGATTGAACACCCTACTCAGCAAATGGTTCAAAGTGGACCTATCTCAATGTGAAATCAATATATCGGCAGCTGAGGTAGAGCGTGGGCTGGGATGTCCTTCAATCAAGTTCTAAGATAGGGCGTTCTTGAGCCATTTTTGATGAGATGGGGCGTTTTTGCACCGGCTGCCGAGAAAGGTAGATCTTCCACTCAGCCCTCAATATGTACGTATGTGTTTTTCCACCTTCAAAAATTGGGTCATATTTAGGCGACACATGGCGTCAAATAGCCCTAAAGCCTTACTCATGTGGCCCGTATAAAGTCCATAAGGAACACCGAATCTATTAGTAAAACCATAGACCCGGCATTTCGAAAATAGTAACAGATTTTTCTGTGCATTTTTTTCAGCCTTAATTGAAAGTAGAAATACCATACAGGGGTTCCAAACTTGAAATTTTCAGTACCTTATCTTATTGCATGCTGAAAGATCAAGTCTCTACTTTTAGCATGTTAACGATGCCCAACGATAGCAAACGTTTTTGTTATAGCTTCCACATTGACGTCATAAGACAGCACCAGTCGGGCAAAAGACTTCGCGAAAAGCAAAAGTTTATGTAAAAGTGAAGCAAACTCAGTTCGAACAATATGCAGTAAATAGTATTTAAAAGTTCCAAAATTGCAATTAACCATACCACAGCAACAAAAATCATTGCCGCAAACATAACGGATGTACTCAACGAAGCTTTCAGCCACATCTGCTGGTGCTTTGGAGCGAGTATTCACTCAGAGCCGGCAATGAAGCATAAGCACCAAACAATAAACAGAAAACAGCAAATAGTTAAAGAAACAACAGGAAATTGCTGTTGTGCAGTGAAAAAGTTCTGCATAACTAACTGTTAAATATGCCAGTATGCACAGTTAGTTGTTGCGCTGTACGATCAAAAACTTTTCGGCTAAAACAAAAAAAATGGTAGAACGTAGCTTACAGCGTAGATTTTCAGAGACAGTGCGGACAGCAGAGCAGCAGCTCTTATGCAACCAGCAAAGTGCGGCAGAAACTACTGAAACAATAAGGCAATAAAAGCGCTAAGAAGAGTGAGGAGGATTGAGAAATTAAGCAAAACTTCATGGAATGAAGGCAGAGAGATGAAAAACAATTCACGCTGGCTGCGTTATTTTTGTTGGCGTAAAAGTTTGCGAAATAAACAACTATTCAAGAGGTGTTTGTGCGATGGCCAGGGCCAGGCAAGTGTGGTGAAGCACATAGTGGGCAAACTTAGCCGCGAAGCGTATTAGTGGATGACAGCAGCACAGCCGTTGACTGATGAGTGCCCGTAGATAGTGAGGCTAAACTACGGATGTGGGATCTGCGGTGAATGTTGCTTGCCGCCGCTCGCCGTTTTCCATGAAACGGACCACAACTATTACCGCTGCTCAATGGCGTGGCGAGCTTAAGGCGCAAGAACTTCTTATTGCGGTGAGCAGCAGAAAGTATGCAGACAGCGATTGTGGCAAGTGGCATATGTCACATGTTGACAAAAAAAAACAACGGCATGTTATTAAGTTACGTAAAAGCGACAAACACAGCTGTGACCTACGGAGCTCAAACGAAGAAAAACGAAAAACAAAAACTAGAAATGAAAATGAGCAGAAAGCGTTTTTACAAAAACAACAGGATAACAACAAAATGCCTTAGTTGGAAATGGCGAAAAATCGTAAAAAAAAGAACAGAAACAAGGCCGAGTTGGGTGCGCGTCGGTGAGTGGAAAAGTGGAGCAGCAGCGCGCAGAGTTCAAGGATGGCAACAACTAACAGCGTCAGCTGACGATGATTCATGGGGCGACCAGACAGCATGTAACCATTTGAGTTACCGTCACATATATGTGTATGTGCTTGTGAGATCCTTGCAGTGAAAAAACAAAGATGTTATTAAAAAGACTAGTAAATGAAGTGGTATAGGTTGATGCTAAGGCTGACTAGTTCATTAATTGCTATCAGCTGATGCAGCAGTGAAAAGGTTAAACGCTTTCGAAACACTTGCTATGATGCCACATCTGTTGCAATAACGGCCATGGTCTTACATGCAAAAACGCAAGTAGATCCCTTCTTTGTCATAAGAACACACACAATATTAGAGAATTGCATAGGAGAGAAGAAAAAAACAAGTAAATAACATCACTGGAACTCACTGGACGGTGCAAGGCAAAGAAGCTATTAGTGCAATACAAGAGCAAAATATATTACAAGCTTATTAACCGCGTAAAGAAAAATTTAAGAATTCTAATAGTTATCTTAACAGTTTATTGCAGCTTGAGTAGTTACCAACACAAACCAAGGATCTGCTCTAACGATTTATGTCTTTCTGTGATATGCAGCTGTAACTTATGTGCACCTACTTATCGAATCTGTCGGAGAAACAAAAGGAGAAATATCTCGGGTCATTTAGCCCGACTCGATGCCATTAAATAACACATTGGAGTTCCTTAGAAAGTTAGGTCTGAGCGAGGAGTTTTAAGGTTAACTATAAATCCATCTCTTAAACCATAAGCCACACTGCCTGGGCAATTTTGCCGCAGCATCATTAATGACTAGCTACCCTGCTGCGCCTATCGTGAAAGGGGGTGCGAATCCGACTGCCTTTACCTTAATAAGACATTCTGTCTTCCCACGTGTCCGGAAATACGGGTGCCTATGAAACATTCCGGCCTGACGATTTTGGTTGAGCTTGCTTGCTTGCTGTGTGAGGTGTCCCACCGTGGGGGCTGTTGCGATGCTTCAGAAAGGACTTCATCTGCAAGAAATAGTTTCTTTACTACATATTTTATCAGTTTCTTGTGCTTAAAAATTTTTAGCCAAAACACCAGGAATAGCCATTGATATCTTTTCGTAGCTCCTCCAATTTTCATATTTTACTAGCTTGAAGGTAGATTTCACGTTAATTTTCGACTTTTTTCTAGAGCCAGGAGAGTCTATCTGGATGTCACCGATAGCCGAATATGTGATTAAAAGACCCCATAATCGAATATTAATCGTGTGAAATAATAGCAAAATCAACGGGTATTAACTGGATTTTCGGATCTTATTCGTTACAAATTTTTTTAACGGATAACCGTATATTCGAATATACAGCGAGTCCTAGCCCTACTTTTTGCAAGACTTTTTTTCATTTGGAAGGGTTCACATACATATCGCACACGATCTTCGAAAGTGACGCAACTCAAAATTTGGCATTTTTGAAACTATGCACTAAAAATATACACAGAGCTTTTATTTACCTTTCAGCAGAAGCTGGAGCAAAATTTTGTTATAATATGCTAAAAACTAAGGTAAAGTCTCCCTTGCCCATATGATAAGCATATGCTAAGAAATAGTTGTCGCACTTTCTGACTAACGTGTAATTTTGAGTGGTGTCACTCATCGCGGTGTCCATAATCGCAGGTTCGAAACCCGAGCAGCGATTTTTTTTAATACTTTTTTATTTATTTAATTTGCTCTTAAGTATATATTAGATTTCAGTGCCTTACTAAATTGCATTTAATTATAAGAAGCTCATCTTATTTCATTTATTTATTTTTTTTTTAAGATTTTATTGTTTTGAAAAGAAAAATATATTTTCTTAATCTCTTAAAATTTTTAGAAACGTATTTTATTTATCTTTCTCAATTAAATATACTTGATTCTTTTCAATATAATTTCCGTTTTGGTTTTAGATTTTATTGTTTTAAAAAGAAAATGTTTAATTTAATTTTTGGAATCTTATTTTAGTTTTCCGACTTTTTTCAGCTGAACTATTATTTTTAAGATTGTGTGTTAAAAATACTTTTTATTTTTAATTTCATATAATTTACAAGCACTATTTTGTTCTTTTTTATTAAATTTTTCTAACCACATTTTATTTTCTTCTTAGTTTTTATTTGTTCAAAAAGAAAAATATTTCGTTCAAATTTTAAAAATATCTTTTGTTATTTTTGCTTTACTTTCATTTAAATTTCTGTTATTTGCCAGAATTGACAATTGTCTTACGAATGACTTTTGTTTGTGGTGAGTCGAAAGACAGTTGCCAGAATTGCCCTGTTAGTCTATTCTGTAATTAGTAATCGCCCCCAAATATATAAACCGCGCGCACGTATGTATGTATACATGTTCTTGCATGACTTGTCAATTGATATTTCGTACGACGTCACTGCACTGAAAATTGCGGAGACCAATAAGGAAACAAGGTAGAAGACGAACTAGTTATGCTGCAAAGTAAACTAGCAGTGAGTTAGCTTAGAACCAGAAACTTTTACTACATGGATTATATGTACGTGAATGTATGTGTGAGTTTGCGAAATTTCATAGAGTTATTCGCTGAATTCAACTGTGGATATGAGGTACTAAACATATGTACATACATTCTCAAAGAAAGTACCATTAGAGTACATCAGGAAATCAACACTTTCACAGTCGCTGGTCAGCAGAAGCGTGAATAAGTTCAGAGGGGTGGAAAAATCAAAAATTTGCCATTTCAAGACCCTGAAAAATCGTTTAGCCTTCACTTTCGAATGCCGCTCACTCTGCTGGTTACCATCGAACACTTACAAATTTGGTAATCACTCACTCAACAACAATGGCATTGTTAGTGCAATCAATGTACCTTGGCTACTCAGTACAATGCTAGTTGATTGTGACTACCTTTGCGGCAACATACTCCTACATACATACTTGCGTTGTGCAGCACAATTTTTGAAAATCAAGTTTTAGGCTAAATATTACCAAGTTTCTTTGTTGCATCCGCTACTCGGTGGTGATGGTGGTATTGGTTGGTGGTGGTGCTGTTGGCATGCAAAGGGTTCAAACATTTTCTCGTTAACTTTGACCTTGACGAAAAATTCGCTGTTCATTGTTCGTCACTGCTTATGTACTCATTTCAGTTATTAAAGTCATGTGTGTGTCTGTGCATGTGTGTGCATAGCGTAAATATACTCGTAAGTTTGTTGCGGTTACCTTAGTGCGGCCACATTGTTGGTGGGTAATACTTTTCACCTTTATGAGTACTTTTTCGTTGACGGCCTTAACACGACAAAGGAATTTATTTGAGAACACACAACTGGTATGTATTAAAATCCTCTGTATATGCATAAATGCATACATATGTACTATGCGAATATGTATGTCTGAAGTGTGTTCTGTTTTATTAGTCTCTTGGCATGTGCAACAACCTCTAACAATTTTTGTTCTGTTTTGGATTTTTCGCTTGCCAAAAACTTCAGTGCCTATAATTCGTGCAGTTGCTAGGCGGTAAAGTCACTTGTGGTGCCGGTTCGCGTCATGCGGAAGCTACGAAAGTACCCACTACTTGAGTTTGAACGTACACATAGCTGTGTGTTGAAGTGTACTTTTTGCAATTTTGCGACCCTCACTCCATTTCTAGGTTATGGTAAATAGCCAAAAATATAATTCAGTTACCTTGTCGCAATCACGGTAAATAACCGCATACGGATATTTAAACGTATTTCACTTTTATTAAATATTTACAAGAGGTACTTGTGTACTTGTATGTATATTCGATAATGGCGCGAGGTAATAGTCTCTCGAAATTTTATTATGAATAAAAAATATCGTCAGAAATCTATTTATATTGGTTTTATGATTTATACTAGCTTTTGTCCGCGGTCCCGCGCGCTTGACATACATGCTATAAGATGGCAGCTGCACTTTAATCTGTTATACCGAATGCAGTGGAATTGTTCTGATAATTTTGATGCTCTTACTCTTAACCCGGCCGCTCTCGATATTTCTTGAAATTCTGTGATAAAATATATATCACAGGAAATGGTCAATGCTTGCGCCAAGTTTTAAATGAACAGACATTTCTGTATGAAGAACGACATTATGGTGCCCATCGAAAATGTTCTTTTTTTTGGAATGTTCAAGACCCTACTCCCTAATTTTATGGGTTTCGTTTTGAGAAATATTGCCTTTTTATAGATTTTGTAAAGGCCATTTAGAGGTTGCGAACTATCGAACCACAATTTCAAAATATGTAGTACTATCATAAATTTAATCTATTTTTAAATAGCTCATTTATTGCAATCGCATAAAAATTGTCCAAGTAAGGCGACTTTTCTTAAATACGGCCTTGAATTTATATTGTTTATGTACCGGAATTTCAGATTTTTTGAGCAGTGTGGCTAAGGAATTCATCAATATTTATTCAAAATTTATGTATACAATCGGTCTTTAGCAAAGAAGTGGGGTTTTAAGAAATTTTAGGAAAATGGTGGTGAACTTATATGATATATGCGTATCTAAAAACCTTCTTGACCGATCTCAACCAAATTTTGTATACACATTGTGTTTAGCCTCCTTAAGTACCGAATCAAAAATAGTAATTCAAAAACTCATAAATCTACAAAATTGTATCTTCTGACCCAAATCGACACGTCGCAACCTCTAAATGACCTTTAAAAAGTCTATAAAAATAAGCAATAATATTTTTCATAAAAACGAATAAAGTTAGGGGGTAAGGTCGTGAAAAAAGAAAACATTTTCGATGGGCAACCTAATGTACATTTATAATTATCGTTTCACATGAATGCCAATTTGTTATAT
>NW_016167115.1:0-22306 GCF_001687245.7 Rhagoletis zephyria | reverse complement strand
CCTCAAGAAGATGCATCTTTCAGACGTGAACGTGTGTCGCTTTTAAGAGATGGACGAAGAAACGCCAGAATATATTCTTTGTGGATGTGTTGCTCTCACCAAATGCAGGCTGTCTCACTTAGGTGGTTAGACTTAATTTATTGGAAGGCTTCTTGTTGCGCTTCTGGAGGTGGCTACATTAATAGCCTTAATAGCCTTTGTCGAAGGACAAACTGGTCCACTTCAGAGGTTGCGGTCAAGACGAGTTTCGTGAAGCCACATCGTGAGATAAAGTTATCCTGGGACATCAGTATGGCTATAATTCGAATTTACATGACCACTTAGGCGATCAACGAACATATTTGTTCCTGCCGGGTATTGCATAATTTGTAGATTAATCACAAGAAAGGGATAGTGGTTGATGACAACGGTTCAACGTAGCGATGAAAAGCCTTCACCGTGTGGGGTCTGCTNAAGTCAAGTGACCGTTCGAATCTCACCGTTCACTTACACGTCTAATCCTTCAGGTAACCCAGCAGAAAAGAATAACTAGCGAGAAACTGTCGCAGAAGTACCTCCATTACGACTGTTCTCATTGCGGATTTATAGATTCCGAATATAATTTTATTTAGTTGCCAGTTAGTAATTGATTTCTTCTGTCTTTTTTTTGAAAAGGTATCTGCTCAAAGCCCGTAGGTCACAGAGCCCATTTGTGTTGTTTAACATTGCCCATGTGAAAGGTCAGAGGACAAAGGCTCTAAATCGCACTTCTACACGTCAGTGGAAACTTCCCGACTCTTAAGAAACATTTAAGGTGCCTCCAGTAGATTTTTCCAAAGGAAGATCTTCCTTGAAATTTTAGATAAGACTGGCCAATATCGTCAGAGCCGTACTGCCGGTCTGCTAGCATTTTCAGACTTGAAGTTTCCCATCAAGAAATAAGAGAGCTATCGAATGGTCGCAAGACTTTAGTTAATTCCTGCAGAGACAAATGTACAAAGAGTATATTTCAGATTTGGAGGAATAAGAACTCAGATAAATGCATCTTATGTGCATCCACTTGACCCAGACGAGGTAAGAAGCAATGACGCTGATGAACAACAAACCAACTGGAGCGACTATCCTTAGGCAAACAATACAATGTCAGTAGACTAAAGATGTGGCATAAATAGAACAACTTAGGGCTGCGTTTGAAAAAAATCATCACCTTTGGCAAGCGAATTTGAAGTACATAAAACGATTTTTTCCTCAGAGGACGTTCAAAAAACAATTTTTGGGAGCTAAAAGTAAGTAAGTAAGTAGAGTGTTGAAGAACTTTAAGGCTGTTACTCCGAAGCCAGATTCCGACAGAAAAAAGGGCATCGGTGACCAAAATTAGAAAAACAAAATCATCATCATTTAGCAGAGTGCTCCGAGTTTTTTTGTCTGCAAAACAAAAAAGGAGGCTGGTCTCAAGACGTTCCAAGTGACTCGCCGGTAAATGTGGACGAAAATTTCCAAGTCCAAGGGTAGTCAAAAGTTCCTCGTAAATTCCAGTTATGGAAAGCAATCTGCAGCTGTGGCGAAAGGAGCAGGTCTTTTGTAACTATGGGAAACAATAAACAAACAAACATATATTAAGGAATTTTCGGAAAAAAGGCGAATGCCTTTCCTAAGACAGGATGTGGTTTCCACTTTCTTTTGGCCGGACCTAGCCTCTTGCCATTGCAGCAAATTGGTAAAGAACAAAATGCCTCGAGAAGCAAATCCGCCAAACTGCCCTGAGCTTAGACCAATCGAAAGTGAAATCAAAGCAACAAAGGAAGTAGCCAGGAATGCTAAAGATTTTCGGGGAAAAGGTGCCAGAAAAGTAAAATTTTTTTTTATGAAAATAATGGAAATCAGAAAAGTTTAAATATATAATACAATTTAATTAAATAAGCAGTTAATTTTCAATTAGCTATTTTTTTTTTTTTTAAATCGGACTACTAGCAGATTTTTCAAATTAAGTGATGGGAAATTTTTTCAATAGGAATCCTGACGTGCGCCTTAGAAGCACCTAATTTTATCTACACTGACGGATCCAAGATGGACTGCGGTGTAGGCACAGGAGCCTATATCGAGTAGATTGGTTTCAATCGGTCTCTGCAGCTGGAAACTATACCGCGCTGAAGTTCTGAATATATATGTGAGGCTTGTAGGATACTAATAATAGTGCGACCAGGAAAGTTAGAGCAGTAGTTTAATCAGATATATTGGCAAAAATTTAAGCCATAGCAGCCACTGAAACCAAGATTAGTGAAAGAATGCAGGATGGACCTACGTTCGGTGACTCAGTCAATGTTCATCTCACTTTTATGGTTTCCCGACCATATTACCAGACGAATTGGAAAAAGCGGGAGCTTCTTTGAATGAAACTGTAGAGGTGGTACTTGGAACTAGGGATGTTGCGAATGTGAAATTTTAGACATCCGCGGATGCGAATTTTGTGTTTAAAGACATTTTTATCAAATATTGGCTACAATTTGTAATTTTGTTTGCCAGATATACACTTTATAGGTGCTCTTGCACAACATTCGCATTCGCAAAAGCTCCGCATTGATTATTGCAAATGCGAATGGTAAAATTAATGCGGAAGCTCCGCGGTTGCGAATGCGAATATTCGCAACAACCCTGCTTGGAACCAGCTCAAACAAATACAAACAGAAATTTAATTGCACTTTGTGAAAAAAGCAAGGAAGAGTTATTCAGGGATCCATATCAGTGTTGCCGTCTTAATAAATTTGTATCCAAATCGATACATTTTCGCCTTAAATTAAATAAATTTTGAGAGATACTTATTTTTTTCCTCAGTGTAAATTTGGATAACTTTTTTAATAAGTACTTTTTTAAAAAGTTCTCCGACCTGTAGTATTTAACTGTACTGTCGAGATATTTGTCTTTAAAAAATTGTGATGTTTCCACATTTTCCGGGGTCTCTCAAATCAACTTTGGCATCCATAGCAATCTTTCTCCTAGCATTTAAAGGTAACTGACAACCATGCCGATGACTAATTTTCAACTATAACTTGACTGTACCAAAAATAGGGAATAAAATCATGAAATTAGGTAAAATTTTTGTTCTAATTAACTGCTTAAGAGTTTATAACTTCAAATTAGTTGCAGCTTTTTTTGACAAACATCCCATTGATAATTATGTCAAAAAGCTGCAATTAACTTTGGAATTTGGGATTTAAGGCTACGAGGGCTATCGTGGCCGCCAGCGAATAACTGAATCGTTTTTCCCCTTCTCCTAATTCCTTCATCAGCAGTAAGAAACAGATAACTAATTGAGTTTAGTTTTTGTGGCTTTATCTCTCCTACGTGGGATTTTCTCTACGCCATTTCCATAGAAAGAAAAAATATAGAGTGACAATTCTGGCTGTTCTTTGGCGGCCTCGACTATACCGATTCGATTTGCTAAGTTTCTGTACTTTAAAATCTCGTCACCACTGCACGGGCAGGCCAGAATGCATCTATCGCATGTTCCCAGCGAATTGTATGGTAAAAAATGACTAAACGATGCTTCTCTTTCCTTATTATTAATTGAAACTTCAGGAAAATAAAACCAATTTCATCACTTGTTAGCTCAGATGGACCATATGCAAGAGAGGAATAGGGATTCCTTAGATTTTTCGAGTGTGGTAAATAACCTCGACTCACTTTGAAGACCGCTCTCCAGTTCCAAATTCAAAAAGTGGCATCGATTATGGACAAATCAATCACAAAAATTCAAAAAAAAAATGCATCAAAATTTCAAAATTTTTATTCAGAATTTCTGGAAAAATTTCGAGTATGCAGTTTTGTAGCCCGTTCAAGTTTAGTAAAACAAAGTGCAAGTTTCAAGTCGCGTGCTTTCTTCCATATAACGCTTGATTAAAATCTATTTTTATAAGGACGAAAATGCCCAACACCATCCACAAAAAAATTTCTAAAAAATCAACCGTCATTTCTAGCGACTTTACATATAAAGTGTGGAACTTTGATTTTTATGGTTTATTTTATAGAAAGAACTATATTTTCATAAATATTTAATTTAATTTAATCGTTCATTAAAATAATTGTGAATTTTATATTACAACAAGATGTACACTGACTGTATGTACCATAAGCCAGACCAAATTGGCGGTTGTTGACACCATGGGCCTTATGCATAAAAAGTGAGCTTAAGCTCAGACTCAATTTTTGCACTGAAGGGGTGAGCTCAAGCTCAAGAATTTGTACTGAAAATCGAGTCGGAGCTTAAGCTCACTTTTTATGCATGAGGCCCCATGTATTACGACTTTGCCAGGTTTTGTCAAGCATAAATAAAATTGAGCATAACACACGCTTTCACGCTTTTTAGAATTTGTACTGCCTTGTCTTGAGTTTCGCCCGAAAAAAATTTCACCCGAAAATTTTTCATCCGCCCATAGAAACGAAAAGTAACAAGTATTTTTTAGCAAAAAAAAACCTACTTCAACTCCCATATAAAAAAGAAAAATATATATATATATATATATCTCATGATCCACTGATCGGATCTCAACCAGATTAGTATGGGACCACCTCTGAGACACTACCTTTCCGATGCAAAATTATCGAAATCGGTTGACGTGGTTCAAAGTTATGCGGTAACATACATAAAAAAAAATATAAAAAAAAAATATTCCGACGAACTGATAGCCTCCTCCTTTTTTGGAAGTCGGTTAAAAAGTGAACCGTTTCGGGGAAATTGATACTCACGATAAGGCTGATAGTTTATCAACTCAGTAAACTAATATCATTTTTATCTTCCAACCAAATTTTCGGAAAACTATGGCTCTTTGAAACTCCGGGTTTGGGGGGAAATACCCCCGATCTTATCTAGTCGGGCCTGTAGGTAGGCTATGGTGGCATAAACTATCATTGCGCAAAAATAGTTCAACAAAATAGCGCTATTATGCGCTAATTGAATCCCGTTTGGCTACTTGGGAAGCGTGACAATCAGTAGTTATTTGCACATTTTGAAGGTGATGTCCCATATACGGCGGTAGCAGTTTACTGCCTAGCATCCGCATAAATATGTATGTATGTATGCCATTATTGTTTAAGTTATTTCCTTTAGTAACATATTTATGACCTAGTCAATTCACTGTCATTATTTTAAATTACAAAATTTAACAAATCGAGAGATACACAAAACATCACATCAGATCACACCTTTGCGAAGAAAATCCCTACTGCTGCGCACTATGTGTATATTTATTAGGTCAGCATAAATAAATATAAACAAACTAGTTAGTCGATTTTAAATGCAAAAGAGGCCAAATGCACAAGTGAAAGAAAAACAACTGCCAGAGGTTAGAGGAAGGCAATTTAAACTTTTCAGACACGCTGTCTGCATAAAATCCGGCATAGAGGAAATGTGCCAAGTGTTTAACTTTTCTACAAACTGTAAACTTATGCTACACATAGATACATAAATATATGTACATTCATGTAAGTGCATACGTATGTATGTATGTATGTATGTATGTATATGTAAGTCGGTAGCAATGTACTTGTAGTATATAAAAGTTTGTGAGAGCTTTGCTATTTTTGTTCTTTTAATTTTATTATACAACTTTCAAGGTTGAAATTCAATCACACACACACACACACACACACACTGGCAAGTGTACAGAGTTTTGTTAACACATGTCGAGAAACACAAGTGCAAGTGCGAAATTTTTGCAGCCACACACACACACATACATATGTATGTAGATATAGACATTCGAGCATAAAGATTTGCAGTATGCGATCATGCATTTATTTATTTACACTTGTGTGTTGGATATGTCTGTATACATACACAGAGAAAATAAGTGATTACGGTAAATGTATGCATGCGTACATACATACATACATACATACATACCATACAAACATATATTAACCCATTGCTCTAGTTTTAAAACTAAATCTTCCGGCATTCTTTCCCAAGGAGAGCAAGCGTGCCAGTTTTGGCAAGTGTGGGGAGGGCCAAAAGAGGCACGCAGGAAGCAGCAGCAGTGCCAGACGACGAGTGCATTGGGCAGGCGAACAGACAAATGAACGCACGATACGATATACGAAATACGTTTGTAATTGTATACATTCGAACAGAAAACCGACCGACCGACCGACCGACCGGTCGATAGCTGACTAAAGGAGAAGACTTTTCTAAAACTCGATAGCCACAAGGCATTCAAACACACAAAGGCAAATATATACTATGTGCATATGTATTTATATATGTACTGGCAAATGTGCATTACACAAATTCAGAGAAATGAAAATTGGCAAACAAGCAGGCGGTTTTGAATGTTGGCCAGTGACTTAAGCGGCCAGAAGTGGTCTACGTCAATAACAAAATGTAAGTGGTTTTACATATTTATTATTGTCACAGTATGTAAGGATGTATGTGTATGTATGCCCCTACATATAGCCTGGTTAAATATTTAATGATTGCTGGCGCATGATATACGAGGTCTCAAAACAAATGTTGATATTTAGTTATATCAAAATTTGAAATTCTCTTCACTTGACTTGAACACAAAAAAGGTTACGCATACGCCATGTATAACCAGCACACAAAAAGAGATAGTGAAAGAAGAGTGAGAGCAAATTCGAAGGAGGAAAAACATAAATCTCGTAGCAGTCAATAAGCAGTTAGTACATAGAAACAATAAAGTTAACATACATTTTGCCAGAGGAATAGAAGAGGCGCACATGTAGATGCAAGTGAGTGTGAGAAACCCCCATGGTAGTCACTGCAACAGCAACGTTCTTAAAAGAGTGAGTTTATGCAGTAGCACTTAACAAGCAGCAGTTAGCAACGCTCGCTATATTGACAGCACGCAGTAGAGTTGGTATTGAAGTTGTAATGGAGAGCAACCAAAATTGCAAATACAGCCAGATGCAAGCAAAATTTGAGTTCTCGACACCTCGAATGTATTAGTAGGTAGATGAGCGGGTGGCAAGCAGGCATATGCACAGCAAATACTTATACCGTCATTTATGTATTTTTGTATACATGTGTACGTACATATGTACGTAAGTACGAGTATGTTCCAACATGGAGGCATGCACATTGTTTGCAGCAACAAATGTTGGCAATAGCGCAGCAGATTTCAGGTTTTGTGCATCCTTCTAATAGGCAGCAGGCAGCCGATGCAAGTATAGCAAATTTTTAGGCGGTTTCTGAAAATGCAAAGTGCATACACGCGTACATACGAGGGCAGGTCAAACAAGTTCGCGGAATGAAATGATGAGAAAGTAAATTAAATATGAAAACGTTTTTTGTTGGTAGTGTATTTACGGTGACCAGATTTCTGTGGACAAAAGTCGGGGCATTTGTAATGCATCGAATCCGAACATACAATTTTGTTTTTAGAATAAAAAGACATAACATCTTTTAATACAGTTTTATTTAAAACAAAACAAAGAGAAAAAACTTGAAAAATTAGCGCAAAAATTTATACACAAAATATATACGATGCCGAGAATGTCAATACTGAAGAGACATTTTGGCAAGTTTTGGATACTTTTATTTATTTAAAAAATTTTTATTATTTTTTTAAGAAAATATAACTTACTATCTAAAAACCCATGTAAATAAAAATTTCAAAACGTTGAATTTTAACAAATGCTGGTAAAAATTTTGAACATTTCAAACAGATTTTTTAGAATTGTTTTGAGTATGCCCATTCAATTCAAAGTGCAAGTTTGAAGTAGCTTGATTTTTGGGAATTTTTTTGTGCGCGGCTTTTCTTCCATACAATATGTATGTTCGAAATTTTTTTTTGTATGTATGGAGAAAATGAACAATACCTTCCACAACAAAAAAAAAAAAAAAAAAAAAATCAACGGTAAGTCCAAGCCACTTAAAATTTGTACTTTAATTTAAATGAACAAAACTGCATACCGGGAATGTTTTTAAATCAATTTAGTTAACGATTTAAATCGACTTTTTTAAATTACCATTAAACGAAAGAGGTTTAAGAAAGCTTTGTTACGAAAATATTTTTTAAGAGTGTTGCCACCTGTTTAGAGATACACAATCAATTTAATAAACAAATTATATGATATATTCTTATATGGGCTTGATGCCAATAAGAAGGAAAGGTTTGATAAACTGTATTTCCCAAATAAGTTTGACGAAGGTTGCCCCCAGTTTAAAAGTTCGATATCAAATTAAAAAAAAAAAATTTAATCTGTGTGTCAAACAAAAGAGGTTTGAAGAAAACGTCACTTCAAAAATATTATTTTAAGGAGGCTGCCACTTATTTAGAATTGTATGAGAGCTTAAAAAAGTGTTCACATGAGGCGATTTCAGTTATGGTTGAAGTTGAGCATATCCGACCTATGCCCCTTCTCATGCAATCCATTACCGGACAAATAAAAGTAGTTTTATCAAATAAGTAGAATTAAAATACATATGTATAATAAAAATAAGTATGCAAGAATATTTAGTTTGATAGTAGATACGCACATTTTATTTTAAGGCTAGCAAATACCCGGCGTGCTGCACTGCGCCTTAAAAGTATTTTTGTGTTGTTTGATATCCGTATTGTAATACATATTTCATTTATTTTATCAATTTAATTAAATAAAATTTTTCAAACAGGTGGCAACCCTCTTAAAAAATATTTTCGGCAGTAAAGTTTCCTAAAGCTCTTCAGTCTGATAACCATATTGCTAGTACTCAATTTATCTTATCAATTAAATTAAATTAAAATTTTCGAACAGGTGGCAACGTTCAACAACAATATTTTCGGATGTAAGCCTTTTTAAACCTCTTGGGATACAGTTGATATTTTCATCTCGATTTACTAAGCGATATCTCAAAACATAAGTGTACCGATTTGGGGGAAGCACGACTTTAAGATACAATAGGCTTCATGCTTAAAAAAAAGTACGTTTCGAGCTCAGAGTTAATTTTTGCACTAAATAAGTTAAAATGCAATTACATGAGGCGATTTATTGACAGGCTATAAGCGCTGGCAAATGTTGACTTGCTGTCTACTTAGAGGCATTTCCTGGCACGATTTTTTACATGAACGATTTTTGTTGAGCAATATTGAATCGCCTAGAAAATCACCCCATGTACATATATACAGCTTTAGCTCCAGCTCAAGAATTTGTATGCAAAACCGAATCGGAGTCCTCAAGTTAATGGAGGCAAAAAACATCTCCCAAGCCGCTCCAGCCGCTACTCTATTTCACGTTGCGAACTTTTTCACTTCCCCTCGTAAGAGGTATGTGCAAAAATTAGTGGGTGAGTGCCTTCTACATGTACATAGCAGCGCTCTGCTCGTTGCATTTCTGATGCTGTCCGCTTTAGTGAAGTATTTCTCGAAATTTCAAATTCCTTGCGGGTGAGTTACTGAGAGAGCAGCCTAGTAATTTAGGTACATACTTATGTATACATACATATGTGGTCATAAGTATACATACATATATTTAGTATGTAGTAATGTCCCTATGTTCTTAATTAAGTAGATATGCATGTGCCAAATTCAAAAATTTGAATCAAGCACATTCTAAGTAAGTAAAATTGCTTTAAAACTAAATTGGGACTTGCTTATTCTCCAATTTATGATTGATGTCTATTGATGTTTACATTGGTCGTATAAACGGAGGTGTGTGTCCTAATAATATTGGTATACAGCAAAAATTTTCCAAAGATGTCAGTATCCAACTCGCTGATTCCGAAAATCGGGTTAATATTTTTTTTTTTATGTACATATAAGTTTTTTTTGGAGATATCTCGCGTCTTCTATACATAGTATAAAGGAAAGTCGAGATTCTTCGTATGCGGTAATCTCGAAAACTACTGAACGGATTTTGACGAGATTTTCTCTAATATACTCTGTATCGACAGGAGTGTGCCCTTTTTTACTTAGAATTTTAACAGGGTTGCCGCCTGTCTAGAAAACTATAAGATCCGCACCGTTCGTTGGATTACAAAAGATGAGGTGTCAAATGAAAGGGATTTGCCTCTATAAAAGCACTAATATTAGTTTTTTTAATAGGGTTGCCACCTGTCAATAAAATTACTATATTCAGTCAAAGTATGCGAAGGCATAAGTTCTGCACCGTCACTGTCAAACAAAAAGACTTAGCTTTTACATGTGCAATCATGTATTATTTTTCTGAGTAGGGTTGCCACCGATTAAAAAGTTAAAAGATTTTTCGTTAGATTATAAAATGAGATATCAAATGAAAGGACCTTGCCTTTGCATGTACAAAAGTTTTTGTTTTTTTGAATAGGGTTGCCACCTATTTGAAAATTACTATCTATACATGGTATATATTTTGACTGACATATTTTGATTGATATTTAAAACTGTCTAAAAAAGTATAAGATCCGCACTGTTCGCTGGATTACAAGAAATAAGGTGTCAAATAAAAGAGCTCGGCTTTTAGATGTTCAATAATGTGTTACTTTTTGAGTAGGGTTACCACTTTTAAATATTATAAGATCTTCACCGTTTGTTGGACTAAAAACCCAGATACCAAGTGAAAGGATATGGTCTCTGCATTTGTAATAAGTTTTTATTTTTTGTTTGAGTGGGGTTGCCACCTATTTCAAAATTATGTATGTATAATACGCGAGAGCATTTTTGTTAATAACATTACATTTGCACAGTTCATTCAATTAAAAAAATAGGTGTCAAATGAAAAGGGTTGCAACAAAAAATTCAAACCTTAACAGAGAAAAATTTTAAAAAGTAACAATTTCTGTGTAAATTTTTGTTATTTGGGTTAAATCCTGGCCTCTTACAAAAAAAAAATCAAGCTACTAATGAAGAAAATCCATGGATAAATAAAAAAGGAATGAGTGGTCATATGAAAATGCGCAAGGATTTTTTGTATGAAAAATTTCCAGGAAATAGTGAACATGGTGAATGGGTAACATTTTTTCCTGCTAATTTTTCATACAGAAAATTTTTCCACATTTTCATTTGATCTCGCATTCCTTTTTAACCGACTTCCCGAAAAGGAGGAGGTTATCAGTTCGTCCGAATATTGTTTTTTTTTATGTATGTTACCGCATAACTTTGGACCACGTCAACCGATTTCGATAATTCGGAAAGGTAGTGTCTCAGAGGTGGTCCCATACTAATCTGGTTAAGATCCGATCAGTGGATCATAAGATATATATATATATATTTTATATGAGAGTTGAAGTCGGTTTTTTTTTGCGTAAAATTACTTGTATTTTATTTTTTCATCAAAAACACAAAAAATCTGTAATTATTTTTTAAATTCACAGAAACCATCATGATGAATATACGGTTTATGGAGAATTCTGTTAGTTTTCATTAGCCGTATTTCGTATTAATACGTGATTAGGTGAAACCACTTTTTGTTTTAAGCGGAATAACGGTAAATTGAAAATATCTCGAAAACTTATCAAACAGACAAAAAATTAACTCGATTTTTAGATGCAGCGCGCTACTCTAGATAGGAGTTGGATTTTTGGAAAATTTTCGCTATGCAGTTTCGTAGCCCATTAAATTTTAGTATAATAAAGTGCATGTTTCAAGTCCCTAAAAATTACCGCCAATTTTAGAGATTTTCTTTTGTAAGCGCCTGCACATTTTATTCCAAATAACGCATGAACACGTAATATATTTTTATATAGGGAAGAAAATGTGCAATACCCTTGGAAAAAAAATCTCAAAAATCAACGGTAATTTTAGGCGACATTAAACCTGTATTTTATAGTACTAAAATTTAGTGGGCTACAAAACTGCATACCGACAATTTTTCTAAAAAAATTAATTGAAAAATTTTAAATTTCGATGCAAATTTCTTGGTATTTCTTGCATTTTCCACGCTGATGGTACATAAATATATATATACGAATTCATAGCCAACTGTCATCTATAGAAGAAAAGCAATTATAGCGAACGTCGCGAACGTCAATTGTCCCGGAACGAAAGCGACTGTCATACCAGCGTATGCACTGCGGTCGAAAAAACACTGTACCTTAAACAAAAAAAAGAGTTGAACAAAAATATTTTTTTTTCTCCCAATTGAGAGCGAGCGGCTGCTAATCTTAGTTTATTTTGCCAGAATCAAATAAAAATAAAAAATTTCAAAAACTACAGTTTTTGTATCGTCAGAGAATTTTTAAAGTTTTTGTGTAAAGGAATGAGATTATTTTCAACAGGTAATAAATAAAGTATCTTTTAGTAAAAGCCTGCCTAAAAAAATGCATATAACTTGCATAGTTGCTATTTGCACTAGAGCCAAAAAATTTTGCACGGTATCATATTACCATAACACCTATCTAAAATTAATAAAATAATCGATTATCCCTAATCAATTTTGAGGGTCCCACTTGAGAAAAGAAAGCATTCCAGTCATTTCACTTTTTAGCCAACCGACGTCAATTGGAAATGTCGAATGAAGTCAAGCCCTACTCCACCTGTTTCTTCCATCACTAAGGGGCTCGCCTCGCCCACCAGCGGCTACAGCGTTGATAATTTATTATATTAAATGAACAGCACAATTCAATTAGTTGTCAGCTAAAGATCGCATTCTTCGAGGTACGCGCACGTTTCAAGTCCTCTTTTTTTAATATTTTCTGAACTTATAAATGGCAAACATAAATTGAAAAATTATTTTATTTTTGCACTTTTTTTGAATATTTCAAAAATTAACCGACTGTAATTGTGTCTGTCAAGTTAAATTGTATCAGTCGGAGTAATGAGCAATTGAAAGAGAGAAAACATAAAAAGCAATAACAAACAAATTATAAGTGCATAAGTGCATTGCACAGTAAACAATATGCCACACTAACCACATTAAAAGCACTTAAGTCTTGTTAACAAATGGCATTTCGCCACTTGTGGTCATATAAGTAAATAAGTCTGTATATACACATACATACAGTGCTGGGCACTTGAATAGCGCCGTCTTTTAATCACGAGTGTTGACAAATTTTCCTTTTGTTTATTCAATATTAATTAATTTTTTATAAAAGTTAAGCATATTTGTAAAAAAAAATTTCAAACAAAAAAAAATAATTAAAACTTTTTTAAAAATATTTTTTAGTTTTTTTTTGAGTAAGCGGTTCAATAAAGTGAAAATTTCAAGCGGCAAAAAATAAACGTTAGTTTTTTATTTTTTGCGAGGCTGTTTCGCAAATTTTTTTTATAAAACTAAGTTTTCGCTTATACGAAGTTTTAGAATTCGTACTTTATTAAACCAAATCTACGAAAATTCGATATTTTTTGAAATTTTAAATTTTGATGCAAATTTTTTCATTTATTATAAATTTTGTACAAAGTTTGAAAATCCGATTTACATATTTTTTCCTATAAATATACTATATTTTATACGTCGGCCGCTGTGGTGTAGTGGTAAGCAGTGCTCGCTTTCACTCATCAGCACCTGGGTTCAAGCCCTGGTCAAAGCAACATCGCAAAAAAAATATAGAAAAACGTTTTTTCTTAACAGCGGTCGTCCCTCGGTAGGCAATGGCAAACCTCCGAGTGTATTTCTGCCATGAAAGACAGCTTCTCATAAAAATACAATCGCCGTTCGGAGTCGGCGTAAAACTGTAGGTCCCTCCGCTTTGTGTGACAACATCGAGGCGCACGCCACAAGTCGGAGGAGAAGTTCGGCCAAACACTAACGAACATATGTGTAAGCGCCAATCTATTATTATTATTATTAAACTATATTTTTATAAAAAAAAATACTGAGCTTCAAAAGAAGGGGGGCTATTCAAGTGGCCGCCACTGTATATTATGTATAAAGAGTTGCGTAGATACATTTATGCGTCTATGCTTACTTTAATGCAATATTATGTGGGTGTGCGTAGGTAAGTACATGCGTACTTTTGTGCACACTTACATATCAATTACACTCAATTCAGACAACTTCAATCAACATTTTACTATGTGTATATACATATGTACATATACTGCACAGAACTTTAATGAAGTAGCCACACAAAAGATATTAGGGTGTCTCTTACAAACACAGCAAACTCGTTGGTGAACACAATTGTGTTGTACATATGTATATATGTAAACTGAAATTAGCTAGCTGNCTCTTACAAACACAGCAAACTCGTTGGTGAACACAATTGTGTTGTACATACATATGTATATATGTAAACTGAAATTAGCTAGCTGCCCAAGTGTTTGAGCTTCAATTTATTTCATTTTCAGGCACATTTACAGTTTTTTCTTTTGTGTAAACAATTGTTTAAGTCATTGCTTTTAGTCTCTTTTGACGCAGTCACTTTGCAAAGCAACTCAATTTAGCATTTGTGGACACAATATGTATGCAGGTTTGTTATTGTTATTGTTGCTGTTGCTGTTCAAGAAAATTAATTTTTTGCAATTTATGTTGGTAAAGTGCGATGCCTCAAAATGTCAGAAAAATGTTCAGCATGAATATGCGTAANCGCAGTCACTTTGCAAAGCAACTCAATTTAGCATTTGTGGACACAATATGCATGCAGGTTTGTTATTGTTATTGTTGCTGTTGCTGTTCAAGAAAATTAATTTTTTGCAATTTATGTTGGTAAAATGCGATGCCTCAAAATGTCAGAAAAATGTTGAGCATGAATATGCGTAAAAAAACAAACGTTAAAGAAACCATAAAAATTAACACAAAAGAGTTTGGCATTGCCTGAAGCTTCGTATGTTTGAACGAAACTTTTCGGTTGGTTTCATATTATTATTTCTCACAACAATCTTAGACATCTTGCCTGTTGTCATGAACTTGACTCAATATGTACATATGTTGAACTTGACATCAGCATCACCAACCATTAGCCTTGGTAGGTAGACGCAGCATACAATATGAGCTTCGTCTTTTTCGATACTGGGTTGCTTACACATTAAAAAAAAAAAGTATCAAAAGCTTGTACTAAGCATGTAGGCCTTCAGTTTCGCTACACGACTATCCGTCTTAATGACTTGCATACGACGAACGNATGAGCTTCGTCTTTTTCGATACTGGGTTGCTTACACATTAAAAAAAAAAGTATCAAAAGCTTGTACTAAGCATGTAGGCCTTCAGTTTCGCTACACGACTATCCGTCTTAATGACTTGCATACGACGAACAAAAGTCGATAGAAATTTTGTGGATAACTTTGCATTTTGTCAAGCGATACACTGGACATTTTTTTCATTTATCTCCAAAACTTTATGAGGCGTAATTTATCTGTATGTTATAAATTTATCGGCATAAACATAATGAATGATCAGCACGCAAAGTAGCAATTCTCGATTTGGCGTGATCGGCAATTTTCGCAGTTTTTTGCATAATTTTTTGATTTTCTGAGGCATCTACACATCTTGCAATTTAGGTTTGCCAAAAGCGTTACCCCATTAAAAAAAAAAAAAAAACTGTGGTTTCAAAATTTATGTGCCGTCACAAAGATTGCAGAATATTTAAAATGTGACTTTTGTTTGGAAAAATATGTTGTTTCGTTGGCACAGCAATAATTTTATTTTTAGCACTTCAGTACCTTTTGTAAGCTATGATTCTTCACCTCGCTAATCTAGTATCAAAAGCCTCACCTTGACTAATCAATGTTTCGAGCGTTACTGCATAAAATACGAACGTTTAAATAAAACGCGATGTGGAAAAAATGTCAAACACTGCCAGCAAAAAAATTGTCAAAAATCAAAGGTGTTTTATAGGCACTTTACTAAAATTTAACGGGCTAGAAAACTGCATACTCAAAAAAAAACAATTTTTTTGTTCAAGTTAAGTTTTTGATGAAAATTTTTTTTGAGTCAACACTAAGNAAATATGTTGTTTCGTTGGCACAGCAATAATTTTATTTTTAGCACTTCAGTACCTTTTGTAAGCTATGATTCTTCACCTCGCTAATCTAGTATCAAAAGCCTCACCTTGACTAATCAATGTTTCGAGCGTTACTGCATAAAATACGAACGTTTAAATAAATTGCGATGTGGAAAAAATGTCAAACACTGCCAGCAAAAAAATTTTCAAAAATCAAAGGTGTTTTATAGGCACTTTACTAAAATTTAACGGGCTAGAAAACTGCATACTCAAAAAAAAAAACAATTTTTTTGTTCAAGTTAAGTTTTTGATGAAAATTTTTTTTGAGTCAACACTAAAAATGAGGAACCCACATGTATTATTGCTTCAAAATGTCTAAGAAGCGGCCTGAGAAGATTAAAAATGTGTGCCTCAAAATTTCTAACTTTATTTTATTTTTGCGAAGGATCTAAGAGTTCGTGTGTTTTCATATATGCACCACAACTATTTTTTCTAACTAAAAGATCCAGAAGCCAGGTGAATCGCCTGGTTCAGCATAAATAGAAACGTTTCAGTATTTCAAGTTGTTCGTATAAACAATACTTACACTATTAATACGGCGGATGTAAGTATGTATTTTGCCTGATAGACAGCTCAAATCACTTACCTAAAATGAGAGAAAATTGTTAAGTATCAAATATTTTTAGATATGGAGAAATACATTTATTACAAATAATTTTAAATAACTATATTAACTGCCGGTTTCACGAAAGGAATTTAAGTGGAAAATCATTTTTTTTTTCTGTCAGTTTCCATATTAAATACAAACAAATAAAATAATAATAATTCTTCACTTAAATTGCTTTCATGAAACTGGCTGCTAATATTTAAAGGACACCGCCCACTTATGAACTCTAATGTGTATCTCGATAACCGTTCTATCAATTTGTATCCAACTCGGGATACCTAATTATTGTACTTGAGACTAAAAAGCAACGTGCTAAAAAAAATTTTTAAATCGGAGTTAAATTGCGCCCACTTTCCACATAACGGTAAATTTCAGAATTACGGAAACTCCAATATTTCGAAATTTAGATTCGCAAATTTTCTCAAGAATGTATATTCACNATTAAATACAAACAAATAAAATAATAATAATTCTTCACTTAAATTGCTTTAATGAAACTGGCTACAAGTATTTAAAGGACACCGCCCACTTATGAACTCACATAATGGTAAATTTCAGAATTACGGAAACTCCAATATTTCGAAATTTAGATTCGCAAATTTTCTCAAGAATGTATATTCACAAAAAAAAAACCCCCCGTGAAAAGAAATAACATTATTATGGAGTATTTCCGTCTTGAAATAAAACGTCCCGCGAGATGAAAAAAAAATAAATCCCACATAANCCCCCCGTGAAAAGAAATAACATTATTATGGAGTATTTCCGTCTTGAAATTAACGTCCCGCGAGATGAAAAAAAAATAAATCCCACATAGTTATTATGAGAAGACGTAAATAATTTTCCTCTTGAGAGAAACGTCCCGAGACGAGAAAAATAAAAATCCCATATAATTATTACGAAAGGACGTAAATAATTAGCATCTGAAAATAATCGTCCCGCGAGTCGGAAAAAAAATATATTTCACATAAATAATTATTATACATACAAATCTGAAATAATTTCTATTAAAACAATCAATTGATCTCAAATATTAGGATAATAATTATTTTGGGTCTCCGTTAAAAATCGATAACAAATTCAACAAAAATATCGATAACCAAATCGATAAATATGGCGATTATTACCTACCCGAAAATCTCTAAAATCCCGAAATAGTTCCCAGATTGAGTCTCTGTGTCTCTATCTATATGATTTTTTTATAATTACCTTTATTTTAAGCTTTCTTCATCTTTACTTTTATCGGTATCTTTCATCCTCATTTTTTTCTTTATGTTTATCTTTGCTTTTACCTTTATATCTATCTATCACTTTCTTCATCTACTTATTCCCATTCACCTTTGCCCATATAAAAGTATAGTATTTTCCGCCCATATACCTTATAATCTTTGCAAAATAAGAATGCTGACAAGAAAAAATATTTGAACTAACAGAAATATATGTATGTATAAGAACACATACATGGACAAAAGCAAATGAAGAAAAAACTAAGTCAAGGGAATCTTCAAATATAATACACTCATATAAATAAATGAAGATATGCAGACAAGGAAGCGATGACTACTAGCCACGGTCATGACATGCAAGCAACATAGATACTTACATACGAAGTGAATGAACGAGCCAGCGCAAGCGAATCAAGCCAAGGAAGTTCAAGAGCAAGGACAAGGACACGACCAAGGATGCGATAAGCGCCAGTATTTATATGTATTAATATGAACACATAGAAATATACTTTAGTATATATATTAAATGCATAAAAACAAAGCAAAAGAAAGCGCTGACACACTTCGGAAATGCCAGCCAGAGCAACAGACATGAATGCATACAGCCACATACAAAGAAGCGAAGCAGCTGCGGCAAACTTAAAGAGTGTCAAGAGACAGACAAATCGGCAAAAAAAAAGGCCAAATAAATATGTGTGTATGTATGTGTAAATGCTTGTAAGTGCTTATGGCGGAGACGACTAACAGCAACTAGCGGAGGTGTGTGTATGCGCGCATTTACTTTCATTCACTTAGCTGCACATGCCGCTAAGCGTACAAGGATACGGAAGACGAGTACGAAATAAATGTGTATATATGTACGAGGATATATATGTATTGTATAATGTTTACATTCAAACTACTATAACTTGTATAAATGAATGAATGAATAAATGAATGGTAGTAGTTGCATGGATATGGTGGCAAAAAGGAGAAAGCGCGAGATTGCTTGGCGTCCGTGGACCAAGCGCACAGAAAACGCTAGCTGATTGCTAGAAAATTGGTGTGAAATCCGACGACAGAGACAGTGGCTGTGCTATAGCCACAGCCAAAGCAAGCAACGAAGAATAAGTAAGTGTGTGTAGAAAAAAGTAATAAAAATAACGCGCTGAAAGGAAAGAAAAACACTTGTTGGCTGGCAGTAATAAAAGTTTAAGTAGGAAAAGCAGCAAAGGCAGACTCGCAGACAAACAGCAAGCAAGCATGCAGGCGGATGGTTAGTTAGACTGCAAGTTGCAGTGGTAGAATGGGGTGGGCGGTGAGTGGTATTGCCGCAATTCGCCCAGTCTAAGTACGTAGCACAAAAAAAGACGACATAAAGAAATAGTTATAAAATGTAAAATAGTAAAAATAAATTTAGCAAAGGATACAAGCGTCGAGCGACTCTAAGAAGGTACTTGTGGTGGTAATGGTGGCGAAAAGCCAAAAAAAAAAAACAAAGAAACCAAAAAAACAAGCGAAAGCAAATAAAAAACTGTGTCAGCGTTGGCGACGATGCTGCTGCTGCTGCTGCTGCTGCAAAAGAAGGAAATGTGGAAGAAACTCAGTGGTTTCAAGGATTATGTATTTAGTAGCAACACACTGAGCAGGGCGAAGGTGGCATAGCAGAGTAACTAGAATAAGAATTATAAATTTATTTGAAAGTGCTTAGTAGTTGTAGAGGTAGTTATGTAATGGCGCTTGTCAGTAGAGCAAAGCCAGTATGTATGTATGTATGTATGTGCTATGCAGACAAGTGGAAATAAGTTGATTACCGTGCTAGCCAGCATTTCTAGCACTTGAGGTCGAGTGTTGGTGACTGTATGTATGTATGGATGTATGTAGGTATGTATGTATGTATGTATGTATGAATGTATGTATGTATGTATGTATGTATGTATGTATGTATGTATGTATGTATGTATGAATGTATGTATGTATGCATGTATGTATGTATGAATGTCATGAGCATGAATGGCTATCATTTATTTTATTTTATTTTATTTTATATTCTTTCTTCAGTCTCACTACTATTGCAATAACAAATTTGAATGAAAGTAAAAGTTTTTCTTTGCTGATTTTTTTTTATGTTGCTTTTCTCATTTTCTGTATATTTTTCTTTTCTTCATTTAATTAAGTCGGTCAGTCTGGCGTATGTCTACGACATTAAGTTTTTAGTGTTGCTACATTAAGTATTATGGTATGAAAAGAGATGAAATGTTTAAAGAATTTAAGGATACTTAGGTGATTTGGAAATAAGGGCTATAAATATATGGCTGTTCAGGATCTTTGTGAATATGATCGTGTGCTTGCATATTTCGGTGAATTTGTAAATTCACACCCTAGCCACCGGAAAAAAATTTACCGAAATTTTCTTATTTTCATTTTGATGCAGATATGCATCTAAATACTCTAGAAGCACTTCTGTACCCAAAGTAAAAAAAAAAATTTCGCTTAATTTTTTTTCGCAGTTAGAGCTCGATACGCAAATACATGTAATTTTAGGGGTTAACATAAATAGATATATATGATACCAATATGTTTTGTCTTGTAAATAAAATGACAGATATACTTGGCGATCCGTTTTTCCACTAAAATGTGCGGCAGAAACGTATGTACAGGCAAGAACCGAAAGTTGTTTTGAAACGAATACGTTTTTGGCTGTTTTTATGAGATTCGTATTATTGAATTTTTTGTTTAATACGCTTTCCTTCTGCACTTTACAGATGATTTTTCATGGTTCGACGTGGCAATTATCCCTGACTGCTGTGTATTGTGTAAGGAACAGTATTTCCAAGTAAAAATATAATAAAAATTTATTTAACACGGTTTGTTTTCAGTGGCAAAAATATAAAAAAAATTAAGTAAAATTAATTTTCTTTAAGGTGTTAAGGAGCTAATGAATTTTTTTTAGCTCTTTGCTCCGCTGCGCTCCGAAGCCCTGAGTTTTACATTATTCCATTCTGAAATGGCCAACTCAGTTGAAATTCGTCACAATGGCCACGTTCTTCAGCCTTGAGACAATAATCTGTTTAAAAAAAATATATATATATTATTTGCGGTGATTTGATTTGTTTTATTTTTAATTGCATTGGAATTCATAGCGTTAAATCAATTTTAACGCGGGCGCAACTGCGGGCAAAAGCTAGTGGTAGCATAAAAATAGCATGGTTACGCAATGATTTGATTTTTAAAATTATTTTTGCGCCACCTTAATGTGGCAAGCACATTACATCACATCATTACGCACAAGCACACTTGCTTAGTCGGCATTACAAAAGGAAGCGAAATAAAATTCAACACTACAAAATATTTCAAATTTTCAGGCGTCTAATACTACGCAGCATGTATGCATGGTATTACCAAAAAAGCCAAAAAAACTGTGTATAGGCATGAGGTAAAATGAAAGGATAGCAAAATATTAAAATTTAAAATATACAAATTTTTGAAACAAATCGTTGTACCCTCACCAACACTCGCACGCAACAAATTCCAGCACTTGCGCAACGATGCCTGAGGTGCACTGACCTCACAACTCACAACTAAACTACCGAAATAGTTTTGAAAACTTTTTAGTTGATATGCAAAGCATGTGTGATAGCAAAGTTTTAGAAGGTAAAATGGTACTTCATTAAAGTGACCGGCATTTCTAGAATGCAGGCGAAATTTGAGAGTGGCTGTGGGTGTGGGTGTGGGTGTGTGTGTGTTCGTTACATATATGTATCTACATACATATGTATGCATACTAATGCCGGAGT
The DNA here is from genome assembly GCF_001687245.7 of Rhagoletis zephyria. Classification (NCBI taxonomy): domain Eukaryota; kingdom Metazoa; phylum Arthropoda; class Insecta; order Diptera; family Tephritidae; genus Rhagoletis; species Rhagoletis zephyria. The sequence continues at coordinate 874 of NW_016167115.1, read as the reverse complement.
AAGTGTGCGAGTACATGCGGTATAAACTTTTTTCTAGGTCAAGTTTAGCCAACTGACCACTGAACGACTGGACAATGTACGAGTTGGACAAGACTTTTAGGAGTGTAGAGTTTTTGAGGTGTTACCATATTCATATATATGTAAATAGTATATACATATGCATGTTGGAATCTAAAAAATTTGTGTGTATACACACACATATATATATGATATGGGTAAACTTTTCTGCCCGCCCAACAAGTGCGTGCTTACATGGCTGCGCGTGTGTGCGTGATATAATATCTACTAGAGTATGTTGAAAAGCATTAAAACATGCATTTGCAAAATTTTAAAACAGCTTTGCTTTCACACGTATGCAAATAAGAAATTAAAAAAAAAAAAAACGCACAAAAGTAAAGCATAGAAAACGTAAAAGTACCCACAAATAAGTGTCCAATTACGATTGTGTGCGCGTGCGTGTGTGTCTGCGTCTATGTATACCGAAAGGCATGCATTATAAACTTTACACTAAAATTGTAATGGCTTAGCTAGTACACACACATATGTACTTTTACATAACAAGTATGTATGTATGCATGCATGCATGTAGTTGGAGTGGTAGGTGATAATGTGTTGAAGTTGAAACCAAGGCGTNTGTGTGTGTGTGTGTGTGTATGAAAGACTTTGTTTTGCCGGCATTTTGTTATTGTGGCTAAGGTTGCTATTTTCAATGTAAAGTGTCGGCATTTAATTTTATTCATGCAGCTGGTTGTACTAAAGTTTATACCCATATACTATGCAAATATATATGTACATACATTTTGATTATTTAAAATTTTCGTACGTTGTTATGACTACGGGAGGTGATGCCGCCGACTTTCAACGTATTTTTGTG
>NW_016167114.1:16385-22307 GCF_001687245.7 Rhagoletis zephyria | reverse complement strand
TTGGTACTTTTATAAAATTTCTCTTGGTTCATTTATATTCTCAATAGCGGTGCTCAAATTGCATTTTCTTTAAATACTAAAATACCAGGCAACACGCAAACGCAAAGTTTAAATTTGTGTATCAGCACTAAATAATTGATAAACTATTTCAAATGACATTCACACAATCAACCAATTACATTTCGCAAACAAACAAACAAACAAAAGCATCCAATGCAAACTTTAACAAAAGCAAAAGACATGGAAAGTTGTGTATAAAAAGCAACAATTTATTTGCAAAGCACCTTTTCTTCCCTGCTATTTGTGTTGCAGCTTTGGTGCAAAGTGCCAAGACGGAAACAAAATGAAAGCAGCAACAAAACGAGCTTTGTTGCATATACGCACACACGCTCAAAGAAACTGTTCTTAGGCGGGTGTCTATTGTGCAGGTATGTAGGTTAGAGAAAACATGTATGTACCCAGATGCATACTGATATTCATATCACATAGGCCAACAATTACAGGCAGTTACGAGTGTTGTTTTATGTGGCTTCTGCTTTTGTGTAAAATAACTTTCGTTTTAACCATACTTTTTTATATCTTTTTTTCGAGCGTTTTATTGTTGTCCTTGTTTTCTATGTCATTGCATGAAAATAGATTTACTAGCAAGTTTGTTAAACGGGAATAGTGAAAAATTCTATTGGAAACTTTCACCTTATATTGAAAAAAATATTGTTGTAAATGTATACGCAAGTACAGCCGATTTTAGTAACAGAACCAATTGACTGAGCGAATTTCGTCGGACAGACCGATATCGTCGGGTGATATTCGCCGCAACATTCTGCTTAGTAAAACAGAACCGAAAAGAAATTCCCATCAAATGAATTACAAAATTTCCCAGTTCATTGTTAACCCCGCAATGCTCAATGTTACCAAATATTATGCCTTGTCCTAATATTTCTCCATTTCTTATGTTTTCACAATCGGTTAGTCGATTTAAAAAATAAGTACTCATTGCGGATGTGCCGGATATACGCTAGATATTGCTCAAATCCGGCAGAATTTTAAAGTCCTTTTCAGAAAACATTTTATTGTATGTATTTTTGTTATCAATTTAATAGAAGTTAAAAATTTTCATATTTTTGATTTAGAAAGGAAGGTAAACGACTTCCGCATAGGCATGACACTGGCAAATGGGCTGATGGTTTTCAAGTAGTTCACCAAAAACCCACTACGAAGTTCATTAGGGACAGCAATCTACTGAATCCGATTCTTATTTTTTACATGACATCCAGAATCCGGTTATCCGGCAAAATTTTTAACCGGCACATGCTTGTACTCATATATCTTGAGAAAAGTGTAATATCGTTATTACTTCGGACAGGGTAGGAGTATATTGATTTTTGAAGCGAATTTCCGCCATCCCTTGTCGAATTTGGTTTGGAGACATACAAGTTTCGACGTTATGCCATACCCTCTGTATTTATTTATTCTTTTTTTAAAGCACTCTTATTCACTTTCATGTGCCATTCTGGTTTTTTTTTTTTGAGACAAAAAACCAAGCCAAATGATTTTTCACAAACCGAATTAACTCCCTCACATTTTTGAGGTGGTGACCATATTTTCGCTATTTTCTGGCACTAGTGATGAAACTTAAATTTTCATATGGTACTTTTTTGCCGAAAAATTTTACCTAAATTTAGATAAACATACCAAAAAATGCGATTTTTTAATGCAATTTTTTTTTTTTTTTTAATTTTAATCTCTTTCTAGGAAAGTCGAGGTAATTACGCACATTTTGATACCTTAACCGATTTTCTCCGACTTAACTACAAACAATAAAAAAAAGTACTTCTCCGTGAGTCCAAAATTTCGGGATTTTTTTTTGAGAATTTCGTATATAATGACGAAATAAGAAAACAGGTGTCTTCTTTTTCCACTAAAGAATATAAAAAATATATTTCATCCCAAAAAAAATATTGAGGTGTAGTATTATTTGGAATGACCCATAAGTTAATGTTACGAAATTTAAACAGGCTTAACAGATATATATATATATATATGCGCATTCTCGCCTCAGCGAAAATTCCGTCAAAGAAAATTCTGCAATTCGGATCTCAAAAAATCACACATTTTTATATAGAATTTGATAGGTCGCTAAATGTTTTCACGATCTAGATGTTATCGAAAGCTTATAAGGGCTACTCTAAATAATAATTTTGAGCACCTTAAAGGTACGATGTGATTAAAACTTCGCCCTTAAGTAATACGAAAAAGATCGATGCTTAAACAAATTTACTATTTTTTAAATGAGTTAAAATTCTGATAAGTGATTCCACAGGTATGGAATGAATTAATTTTCAAAAGCCCAAGCAATCTAGTCCATACTTTTTACCAAACAACTTTATTACTTATTAATGCGATAGTCTGTCNGGTATGTACATAACTATAAACGAATAACGCCATGTTGTTGGTGCAGTTTACGATTGCTGTCTGTCGCAAACAGCTACAAAAATTATGGCTAACGTATAACAACAAAACTTTGGTTAGCGATGTGCATTGGTTCGCATTCATACAAATGAATGTACATAAGTCAGTAGGTTTATTAGGGTAGGTGGCCAAAAAATTTGCGTATAATGGAGGGTTTAATTCACTAAATATGATCGACTTGAACACATTTAGTACATTTTATACCTTCCATCTAAATATTTTGACAAATAGAAGGCCACTCGGGGCCTTGACCGCATTGAAACTGGATATGAAATATTTCAATACGCGAATTATGACAGGTCAAAGTTGAACCGAGGAAAATAGCAGATGCTTCCAGTAGAGTAGAGAACTTTCGATAAGAAACTTCCAGAGTTGCCATGAATGCAATCCACAATACCTGGCGACGCCGGCCTATAAGCGCTTTTCTTTCAGTTCGAGATCAGCTGCGAATGAGCAATTTATCAATAAATTTGAACCTAATAAATATTGTAAGTTATTTCTACGTTCAATAAACTGAAGTTATTGTAATCGGAGTGCATCATTAACAATCTATTGTACGAGTTTGGAAGCTTTATAAATCGTTAGAGTAACTCAATGAAAAATGAATTAACTAATATAAGCATCGAACAAATCTACAATGCAGAGTCTTAGTATGAGAGTATAACAGTTATACTATTACTAAAATCGTTAAATCAAGATAAACCATATATATGAAAGAGATACACAAAAATCCCAGACTTGCAGGGTCCGCTTCTCTAAGCCAGTGATTCCCAAACGGTCCCGGTGGGCACCCAGGGGTCCATGTGATAATCGACGGGGTCTACGTTGGCGTGAAAAAAATATGGGGGTCCATTAATTTGTAATTGGCGGTTCACGAAAATTTATCTGGTTTCGATAGTAAAGAACTAAAATGGTTGCTTGGTATCCTCTTTATTTAACTTAAATTTTTTTGAGTGGTGCTCATGACGCACTGCTTCATTTACCGTCACTTTGCGTCGTCATAGGTGGGAAAGCCTTAAAGACCACGTGCCGACTAAAAAGAAGCGGGATGTTTTTATTACACTGAGTGGGACGATGCGGAAATTACTGGCGGCATAGATTTGAGCACTTCTGTCTTTTCAATGCTACAGGCTAGTACGCCACCATTCCCTTTGTTGAAGAGATTCTATAAAGTTGAGTTCGCTGAAGCAGAATGCTGGTTTATTTCCAGCACTAAGCGCTGACTCACACATAGTCGAATCTTCACTGATGGTTCCAAAATTGACTCTGAGTCAGGATCTGGGGTCTTTTTCGAAGTTAATGCTGATAAGCTTCACTTTTCTCTTGGGGAATATGCTTCGGCCTTCCAGGGTGAGGTAGTTGCAATCCTCAAAACCATGGACTACGTGGTGGAAAATAGGAGGAGAAGAAGCAGTTTACGTGCCTGCAGTGACATCCAAGCCAAGCTGCATGACATTGGCCAGCCCTCTATCTAAGTACTTCCAAACTAGTTCGGCAAGTCTCGACTAAATTATGTTGGTAAACATAACGAGCTTGCTTTACTTTTGGTGCCAGGTCTATCCGGGGTAGCTGGTAATGAGACATCTGGCCATTTGGCCACAGTTGGCTTAGATCAGACATTCCTCGATCCGCAACCAGGTACAGCCTCCCACACTTTGGTCTTCGAAACCACTATCAGAAACTGGGTAAATACATCGCTCAGCAATGACTAGGCAGGCATCAGGGGGATATAGGCTGGAAAAACTCATGTTGCCTTTAATCTCAGAAAGTCTTTTTAAGGCCCTCTGACCTCTGAAATGCATATCAAGCGGAAGTGCTGGTCGGGGGTCATTTACGCCACACAGTGTGGATATTTACAGTTTTTTATGACGAAACCTAATATCTCGAGAAAGAAAAGCGCTATCTAAATAAACAATAGCATTTTAAAACTCTTGTGGAAGAGAACTCATAAGAAATTGTTTAAATCGATAAAAAATTATCTTGATCTTTTAAATGATCTTTTTTGAGCAGAAATATGTATATAGTGAACTTTTTACAAGTACTTAAATACGGTTCTTGTGTAAAAGACACGATTTCCATGGACAAAAGGATTTAAATTTATTTTTAGACTTCACCACGTACATTTTTTAGGTTAAAAAAGACAAAAAAAATAAAATTTCGCTCTTGATGGTCATTTGAAGGTCACATTGATTAAAAGATTACCTTGATCTTCAAAAAGGCCTACAAAAGTTGTCTATTTTTCACAAAAAACAAAAAAAAATCTTTTAATGAGCACCCGCACAAAATTATTTTATGTGTTTTGTGGTTACTGCGACCATCTTGGCTCAAAGACAACAAATCGTGTGTTTAAAACTATTTAAAAAATTCGCTGCATATCTGTCAAGGTGTCAAGTCAAAAATGGAGATCAATTGAAAACCCCTATTTTTTAACGTCATTTGGTCAAGTTAATTTTTTTATTAAGCAAACTTGTTTCTAAATACTCTATATCAAGAGCTTTAGAATGCTGTGAAACTTATTTCGCTAGCTCTTCTCCTTCTCGAGATATTACATTTTGGCACGAAAAAAGTCAAATTTCCACATAGTTAGTCCGCAGGAATATGGAGGATAATTGCAAATGTGATGAATTGGAGGAAAAAAATCACAAAACTCTAGGATCCAATTAACGTAATTAATAAACATTTGAATGGATTTTCGAAAATTAAAAAAAATGTTTGAAATAAATAAATCCACATGAAGTCGCATGCTAAAGTAGTTTGTAAAATAGTATATTTGCAATTCTAGGAAAACTATTCGTCGCGCATGCTACATTTGTTGAAAGTAGGAGCCTCATAAAAATTGCGACATTGCAACTACAGGAAAATTTCTGTAATACTGCTTCTATGGTGCACAGTTGGCTTTTAGTTAGTCGTATATTTTCGCCATTTTGTTCCATAAGCCCACCTTTCATGTTGCATGTAATGGCAGCAACTACCGGAATGCTTGCACAATTTTAAACTACACAACAGAGTGGGCAAAAATACACAGGCATTTTTGCTTTTTGGTTAGAAATTTTACTTTCGTCACCACGACAGAGACACTTTTGCCCCTGCTACTGCTGCTGTTATTGCTTTGTTAATATATGTATTTGTTGCAATTGTGTGCATAAGATTCAAACTAACATACAATAAAATGAAACTTTGTGCATCCACTGTATGCTAACAACTAATTTTGACATTATGTTTGCTCTGTTGTGTTGTGCTTTTACTTTTATGATCTATAGTTTAAGCTCTCCGATTCGCTATATGAACGCAAAGGCAAAAGCTCTTGGAAATCAAGATGTGTATAAAAATGTTTAGTCAACCAATTACACTGTGAGACAAATGGTAGGGGTCAGTGATCGGGAAGGGTTCAAACTACCGGGGAAAGTTATATCGGTAAAAAAGAAGTTATACGTGTCCCGGCGTTTCGCTGGG
>NW_016167114.1:0-1957 GCF_001687245.7 Rhagoletis zephyria | reverse complement strand
TTTTTTTTTTTACTATGCGCGTATAGCATAGGGGGATTCTACGTGTAATTCTAAACGAATTTGCCGAATAAACCATGGTTCTGAAATGAATTTGGAGTTTGCATAATTGCGAAAATAGGCTTCAAAGAAAATGCGAAAATTTTCTTTGTTGCGCCGTCTGGTGCCAGTTTTAAAACGAGTGCAGAAATGGATTCTTCATACCAAAAAACCTCTCATAGCATTTTTATACAAAATTTTTGACAACACTAGTACAGCAAAATGCTAAGAAACCTACTTTGGCAATTTGAAAAACTCCACATTGATTTTTGACCTATGGTTTCTTCGGAAAATTTGCGCATAGTCGAAAAACTCTACCATACAAATCTACCCGCCCTAATATACTTATATGTATGCATAGCTTTAGGTATGTACTGGTTAAAAAAAATGTAGATACTATTTCTTTTTTTTCAAAATCACTGCGGACTGAGGAAAAAGATGCCCTTAATTTTAAGATTTAGAGGTCGCTCTTCGTAAATTTCTATTTTTTTGCACATAAATATCTAACAAAAATTCAAAGTTTCGGAATAAGCGATGTATACTTTTGAAGTAAATTGTAGGCTGTAAAAAAAATCATGAAATTAAAATTTTTTTTTTTGGAAATTTTATAATTTTTAATTTTCTTTAGAAAAGAGCTTTATTATTTAATTTAATTTTTATAGTTTTAATTACTATTTCATAAAAATACACATTTCCCGTTCATTAAGTACCGCCGCGGAAGAAGTAGTCGGCACGATGTGGAGTGTCAAAAAGCTGCACAGAAACAGGAAATGTGCCCGAAAATTTTACCAGTAAGTTATTAAAGTTTCAAGACCAGGGCGAGCAACAATAGCGACCTAGTGACTGATGTCCAGAACGTACTTAAATTATGGGAAACTTTTCCACTCTACTGAATGATATCAGACTGAAATCTGTGGAGACGACGAAAATACGGCGGCTCCGCTGGCTTGGTAATGCCGTTCGAATGGAAACCGGCGTTCCAAGTCTGAAAGTATTCAACTCGTAGTCCGCTGGTGGTAGCAGAGGAAACGGCCTAGCGGAGAAGGATTTGGCTTCACTTGGCATCTCCAATTGGCATCAATTGGCACCGAAGAGAAACGACTGGTGTGCTTTGTTGAACTCGGCCAAAAACGCGGCAACAGTTTGTGACAGTCAAGCCACTACATATCAATGGTATTTGGGTTAGCAGTGATAATGAAATAACCCAAACATAAAAAACAAAAAATTAAAAGCAAAGAGTGTGTGAGCATTTTGAGATCTACTTACACAATTTTTTATTATAACTCACTTGACATCGAAACACTCCTCCTTAAGTGAACCTGGATCAATTTATAGGGATTCGGTAAGGATAAGGTAAAGCGAACTTTCTAAGTGTGCTTTTATATTTCTTTGACTAGAAATTAGAGCAATCCTTACACGAAATCCACATACCACCTCCACGAACCGGGTATACCTCATATGGATACCGGGGCGCAGTGACGTCATAGGCAATGAAGTGAAAAATATTCTTGCCAGAAAGGGGGCTGCACAGGGATTTCTAGGCCCAGAACACTTTACTGGTATACCATGGAGCTCTGTTAGGTGAAACTACTATATCTGGGCAAATACGGAAGATAGGTCATTCATTGCGGATATATCGACAAAGAGAATCGAAGAAATCCCTTTACCTAAGTAGAAATGAAGTAAGAATTGTTACAGGCCTCCTTACTGGTCACTGTAGGGTAATGAAACACTTATCAAACATAGGAGTTGTTAACTCTGGCCAATGTAGGTTGTGCAACGAAGAACAGGAAACAGCAGAGCATATTTTGTGTGGCTGTAAAGCCCTCACTAGGGCTGATTTTGCTTCCGAAGATCATCATGCCTAGATGACACTCAGACAAAGGACTTCGCGAGATTTCTTAGCAATACATGGATTAAA
>NW_016167113.1:1126-22312 GCF_001687245.7 Rhagoletis zephyria | reverse complement strand
AAAAAAAAATATGAATTTTGAAAAATTTCGAGTTGTGACTGTTTTTGATTTAGATGCGATGTGTATGTATTAGCGTCGAGCAGATGAAGTCTAAATTTGTGGTAAGTGCACTTGAGTCTCACAACTAGTGCAGGGTTTACTTTTTCGTGTTATCTATTTAAAACCAGCTTGTAACCAAAATATTGAACACAAATCGATTTTTTCGAGGATGTTGCTTTTTATTTTAATTCTTTTTCCAAAACCAAACTNCCTGCATTTTCAATGTTTCCCAAGATTTCAATTCGTTTAGTTGTCCGATAATCTACACACTTACAAAGTTTTATTTCTTTTGCCTACGCTCAATGTCGATAAAGTCTCATTTCATTTCAATTTGTGTAATAAAAATAAGTCAAAAAGTTTTTCATGCTTAAGTTGATTTTATTTTTTTTTTTTGAGTCAGAATTCAAGTTTTTGGGTGAAAAGGGTATTTATTCTGCTTATGACCAATGAAGATTTCACGTACAAAAGTACACCAAGTACTGTGCTATGGTGGCAAAAATTTGTGTTAGTACAGGCGACGTGATACGCCAAAGTCAAACAAAAGTCTTTAGGTACAAGTGCGAAAAAACGAGCTTAGAACATATCATGCGTACAAGTATATATTAAATATGTAGTTATTTTAACTACATACTAGGTTGTTCATTCTGATTTTCTTATAGGACTTGAAAATGTGCAAAAAATGTATGCCAACGAAAAGTGGATATAGAATCAGATTTTATTTAGTTAAAATTGCTATTGTATTGGAAAAGGTGGATACAAAATTCTTTGACCATTTGCCTTTCAGTTATTTCATCTTTATTATTTTTTATTGTTATCTAACTAAAACCAGGAAATATTAGGAAAATTCGACAAAATTTAATCCAAATTTTTAGCTCTTTAATAAAACTTCTTAGAAAAATTCTGAATACGCAGTTTTGTAGCGCCTTCAATTTTAGTAATAGCTAGGGCTTACTTTTGGTATTTTTTTTGTGGGAGTTGTTGCTCATTTTCTCTGTACAAAACAAATTGCCATACAAAAAAAATTTACGTTGCCAAAAAGCAACGGCAAGCCCTAGTTACTTCAAACTTGCACTTTATTATACTACTAAAATTTAACAAATGAATGCTCAAAAAAAAAAAAATCTGATCAAAAAGTTACAAATATTAACCAATAATTATAGCGCACAATGAGGCGGAGTCAATAAAAGGTGATAAAAATATATTAAGCTTAATTAGTGGACACAAAAATATCTATATAGGGGCTTTTCGTGGTGCGGTGGTGGTAAGAATCTGGACTTAAAATGGTAATTTTAGTTGAGAGTTGCCTCCGGTTTAAAAATTCAAAACTAATTCAATTAACAAGTCAAATTAAATATCTGAATATTGGTGTCTAACGAGAGATGTTTACGAAAGCTTTATTTACAAGAAACTTTTGATGAGGATTGCCATCTGTTTTGGAATCCAAAATGAGTTTAATTAGAATGGTGATTAACTATTTTTATTTGAATGTCAAACGAGGGGGCTTAGAAATATTATTTTTAAAAAGATTTTTCAAGGGGGGTTACCATCCGTTTAGAAATTCAAAATCAATTTAAATAACAAGTCGAATAAGTTACTTGAAAACGGATGTTAAGCATGAGAAGATAAGAAGAGCTTTATTTCGAAAATATTTTCAACGGTTTCTTCTTTAAAAAATAAAAAATTTTCTATAATTTTATTTTGCTTTATTTGAATTTATTTTTCTTTATAGTTTATACACTGTCATACCAATTTATACAATATTTCTCAATTTCTAAAATTTACATATCGTCACTAGACATGAATAAAGACGCGCGAGTGTTTTGACTGTAAAAAAGAGCACAGACAAAAAAAGTAGTTCCGAAAAAATACGCTTAAAAAATCTTCTGCGAGGAAAGGCGCGTAAACATAGCCTTATAAATGGCCCAGCTCTTTCACTTCAGCATCATTCCACAAAAACGCTTTGTGGAATTCGTAAACTTTTACACCCACAAACTTGGTTGACCGCGAAAAAAATTTTTTTGTTTTAAACTGTTTAAATTTTATAAACTTAAAAAATTAACCATAAAATTTTTAGTTATTTTTTAAATAACTTTGTATAAATTTTAGGCTTTTGTACTTACTTTCGGAAGAATAATCCATTTTAGTGAATTAATATTGTTAAATTTCTCCAAACCTTGGCATATTATAGATTCCGCATTCCAGGTTTTGCAGTAAAAAAGTACTTTCCAAGTTTATTTGAATCTTATTGACCGGCGAAGCTAATATAAGCTACACTATTGAATCTCCAATAATTTGAGCCTTGGTTTAAGTTTAAACACCACTAGAGAGGATCCAATTACGATCGACCTAATGTACAAACAGTTTTTCTACATACTTATGTCCCATACGTATTTATTTAAGGCGTCCCAGAATGTGCAGCCACACCGTTAGATTCCAGCAAAACCACAAAAAGATTGCCAATAAATTTTTTCACGGTCATTCTCTCTACATACATACATACACACATTGACTGCCCATAGTATACCTCGCCTTGCTGTCATAAAGTATTTGAAATTGCTTGTATGTATTTATGTGACGTTGATGGCGTTGCACGTTTCAGTTGTTCACAAAAAAAAAATTACTGCACCAAAACTTGAAAGGTCACCAAAAAGTACTTATTTACAACTACAACAAAAACAGACACGAATACGTGCTTAAATGTGCAGAACCACAAGCGAAAGCATACAAGCTTACGCACATACATACATCCATATGTACTTAAGTAAGTTTTTATGTGTTTGCGTTTGCTTTTTTGTGACCAACATCATTGCCCCTTTGTATGCTCGCCATTACTCATACGCCCCGGTGCATCGACGCACGTTCGAGTGCAGTGAACTCAGTTGAAGGTACATACATGGTTGAGAATTTTGATTTGAAGTGGGCATGCCACTGATGTGTTGACATATCCAAATGAACTTTATATGAGACTTTTTCTTTTTGTAGCCTTTGGGTCTACGTTTTTTTGTAAGTATGTATACGTAATTGCATTCAAGGGATATCACAAATAAAAGTAAATAGTTTGTAGACATTTACACTGCATTTTTTCACAGTTCTGGATATTTCGTTATTCTGAGTAGAAAAATGTTTTAGTATGTGATGTAACTTTGGTCGAACTGATTTTTTTTGGTAATGACATGTGGGGTTATGTTTTGTCAATTTCTTAGAAGAAAACTAGAAGATATACGTATTGAATAAGTTTTAATTTATAGCTTAAATTTAAAAATTTTAATTAATTAAATATAAATTAAAAAAAAATATTAGAATACAGTCAAATACGGATAAACCTGAGATATTTTTGAACAGGGTTGTCAACTAAAACTTAATTGAAACAAAGTATAGGCTTGCGATTTGCATATAGAACGCCAAAAACTAAAAAAAGTTATATTTGGCTGAATATTAAATAAAGTATGTTTAACAGGGTTGCCACCTAAAATAAAACTTAACACGAAATTTATTTCGATAAACTTTAAAATAAAAATAAATTTAAATGTACTTTGCTTAAAACAAGGTTGCCACCTATAATAAAAATTATAAAATACATAAGCGTACATTTTGGCAATTAAGCAAAAGTAGTTAAAAAAAAACGTTGCTTAAGAAAGAATTTTAGGTAGGGTTGCCAACTATGTGATTAACAAAATTAGTAGCTAGACACATTTCCAGCATAATTGTTTAATTAAAAAAATTGTTGGATTAAAAAAAACGCATTCAAGATTCTCTATACGAAAAATAAATACAGTCTCCACGTTTTTCCTCTAAAAATATTTTGCAATTTTTTTACATCACATTACATATATTGAGCATATATTACCAAATTTTTTTTTAATGAAGTCGAAAAGTTTTTAATTCAAAATGTATCGAAAATAGGGGTGCCGGGTATCGAAAAATTTAAGTAGTAAAGCGGGGAAAAGTATTTAAATACGGATGTCAAAATTTTTGCGCTCAAAAAATCTTTTATGAAAAAAATAAGCAGGTCTTTTACATTTCTATTACCCTAAAAAAATGTTTATTCCTTTTTTATTTAGAGAATAATAGGCCCATATTATGGACAGTTATAGCAGCTTCCTACGTAATTATTAATTTGAAATTATTGCCACGCATCGAAAAATAAAATCAGTTACAGCACTGTGCTTTTTGAGTAAGGATTAAAAAGCAGGGATAAATGCGCTTAAGAGTTCTTTTATGCAGAAGAATTTTAAATAGAGTTGCCACATTTTCCTGAAAATAACTAGGTAACCCTTTTTTTACTTCGGAATTATTTACAAAAATTGTATGAAATGCAAGCTACTGCGGTAATTTTTAATTTAAAATGCGACTTCAAAACAAATAGCGTTGCCAGCTGTACAAAAATTAAAAGAGTTGGAGCACCGAAACATGTTGTTATACAGATATTACACTATACAGATACAGTTGCCATCCATATACAAATTTCAAACTTATTTTCATGTTATTGGAATTTTTCGTCCTGATTTTGTTCTGCCATCATATTTGAAAAAATTATATCACATAAAGTCTGTCTAAAAAATTTTTAATAAGAGTTTTTTTGTAAACAGTATTGCCAACTATATACAAAAAATAATAATAAGAAGAGTTACAAATTTTAAACAGAAAATTAAATATAGGTATTGAGGCATTCGTGAGGAATTTGGTTCAACAATAAAATTTACTTAGTGTTGCCACTTTTTGAAAATTTTTTTCCTATTCTTTAATACTCATGAGTCCGGCATTTCCATATCAAAACCACTTTTTTTTTAATCGCAGACATTTTTCCCGCAGATGATTAGCTCGGAGGAGTTGCCAACTTTTTCAAATAAAACAGTCGTAGTGTTACAACTGTTTAGTAGATTAAAAAAACCTCTTGCTTAAAGGTATGCCACACCCACACAAGATTCCAGAACCTCAAATAATGCTCAACTTGCTTAATGTAACCCACGAAAACTTTTCCTAAGTTTATAAACGGCAAAAGGCGTAGGGGATTTGCATTCAAAAATAATTACTGATAATTACACCACAGTTCCTACCCACAACTTTTTAATTTGCAAAAATAATTTGCATGTAAAAACTTCCATTCTGGTTCATCCTTTTCACTCAGTTAATTACCAACTCTTTAAAAATTAAAAGAAAGTAAAAGTAAAATTTCTAAACACGGATATAAAAATAAGGGTATTCAACACTGAAAAGCAATAAGTAGGGTTGCCAATTTTCTCACCAAACACTCTAGTATTAATTTATTTTACTTCAGACAGCATTGACATGAGTAAAAGTTATTTCAAGCAGCCTTGGCAGTAAGCTATTGCCAACGTAATTCAACGCAACGCAACGCATAATTAATTAACAAGGATAACCTGGCTTTCTAAGGACTTTTTATATAAGTTCCTTGCTATTTTTTAATGCTTATGAGCATTGTTTAGTTCAAAAAAAAAGAAAAAAATTAACTAATATATATGTAAACTTGTTACTGAGTTACAGCTTTAGTTGCTTGCAAAACCTTCTCTCTTACTAAGTTTTAAAATATTTACTCAAAATGAGCAGTCGCCGATAAAGAAAACTCTACAAGCAAACAAGAAAAAATACCTCTATATTCGTCTATAGCTGAAGAGGAGAGCTGTGTGGCCAACAACCGCAGTCATTAAGTTACTCATACGACATGGCGGATACTAAAGCAGAAGCAAGCAGCTGCAGCAGCCAAACGTAACTACTAATTTCGGAAGTCAATCGGACAGTTATTCAAGCAGTTATACCGCAGAATATGCTGGAGCTAGTTAGTTGTGGCAGCGAGCGGGATTTTTGTTGTACGAATTGTTGTCTTCATTGGTATAGTAGAATCGAATGGAAACAAAATGAGGTGGTTCAGCAAAAAAAAATAAAAATAAAAGTGTAAATTTACAAATGTATTAACGGCAGCAGCAGAAGCAATAGCACTACCAGACACCACCAACAACTACTAACAGAGAAACAGCAAAGCAGTCGTCAGCCAACGAGCCAACTTTAGCAACATGCGCTCGAATTGAAATCGAACGAAGCGAACTGACCTGGAAAATATGGAAACGTGATCGAAATATTTTTCTAAAAGCAGCAGCAGCAGCAACCACGTTAAAGGTAGCAGCAGTCTCCGCAGGCAGTCTGCAAAACGATGGAAAGTGTGAAAAAATATGAAAAATGTACGACATGCTTGCGCTGAGCGTGTGAGGTGAGCTGGCAAAGCAAATGAGTGAATGGTGAATGGTTGTATAGGTATGCTATTCGATATGGTGGTAAAGTGCCAGCGGATAGGTATGCTTGTAATGTGGCTGTTGCACGTCGCGACCGGTGATTTTGTGGCAATCGTAACAGCATTGAATCTGGTGCATGTTGAACGATTGGAAATTACTGTAAATGGTTGGGCTAATGGTAAAAGTGTTTTTGGTAAATAATCGATGTTGGATTATGAGATTTATGGATATATGGGCTTGAGGGATTACAGTGAACTTTCGAACCTATCCGTCCGTTGTTTTGATCCCAATATAGGTTATTTGAATTATAAATATTAAACTAGATGGAATTTTAATAAATAAGTTTTGACAAGAAGTTATCGCAACCATGCGATAAATAATACTAACTCGGACACTTCTTTTGAACCTCTTGCTCATGAGAAAGCTGCTCAAATCAAATTTTCGTTTGAGGATATTTTTAAACTCTCACTGAGCAATATGAATAACCCAAACTCTAGTGGTCTCAAGCGCTTTTACGTCAGGAAGAATTAAGAGAAAGTTCGATATACGTGCGTAAAATACCATTTCCGCCTATACTTATACTATATGCATATATGTAATTTTACCAATCGCTTGCATTGCATGGCATTGAAGTCACATATATGTCGCGCTGTTGCCTTCTTCTGCCAAATTGTTAGACAGCTTAAGAAGACATACACAAAGCTAAGCGAAACTTTGGTGGCAGCAGCACTGCGGGTTATGTCAGGTGCTCAATATATACATAGTTGTTGGAAATATGGTTTCTATCCATTTTAAATCTAGTCATGCCATGCCATTGAAACTTATAGAAAAGAATGAATGCAAGTGTAGAAAGGTATGAGGAATACGTACGTTTGTGTGTAAGGTTCTTTTATAACCATTTAATAGTAGTAGCAACAGCAGTGTCTGCGCAACATGTGGGCAAATACAGCAGGATTAGGGCAAATGAATAGATTCAATTTTCAAATGTTGACTAAAAGAATACGAAACGGGCAGGGGTAAGTTGAGTTGCATGAAATGAAGAAGAAGAAAAAAAAAAACACTGAAGAGGCTGAAGCCGTATCGGCAGTTGGTAGACTTCAAGTGAATGCACCGCCCAGTTTCCGCAGGTGTTTTAATGCCGTGGCAAACCGGTTGGTGGGTAATAGCTTTCAGTGCGCGACTGCCATAAGAAATTCAATTGAAAGCACATTAAAATAACATTAGTAGAGCACGAAAAGCAACGAACGAGGACAGGATGAGCAGGTCGAAATGTACATAAGCTGAACGAATGAAAACAGAGTAGGCTGAGATAAGCAAGGAGAGGAATATAGTACACATACATACATATAAACTTACGCTAGAATAAAATATAGTACGTATGAACCGAATAGTAGTAAGTATAATAACTAAATTTACTGAAAGATGACGACGTTTAAAGTAACATGTACATATGTATTTAGGTAGTTAAATTTTTATGTCTTATCTCAAACTTATGCCACCCGTATAATTACGATAGTTGCCTACTCCATTCCTGCATTATTGCATGCAAAGCGAGGACTTCAGTTCAGCCCAGGAGCTTATGTGACTATTAGCCCAAGCTCCGTATAAAATAATGCACTCCCACTACTTACTAATTTTAATCCATTCGTAAAGAAATTATAGGTGCGGTGATTGGTAAGGTCACTTCTTCCAGCCATCGTGCTCTACTATGCATATGGCCCCTTCTAAAAATTTGCCTGAGGCACGATATAGTCTAATTTGCCAGTCAACTCATCGTAAATTATTTTGAGAAATGCTCTTTTTTTTGTACCGCGGGGAAAGGGCTTGTCTTTGCTAGGCATTTGCCTTTATAACGCATTGCAGGTCCTCTTAACTCTCTTTTCCACTTTCAGTCTCAATTCATTATCCTCCTTAACTCAAGAGGGAAAGAGTAAAATTCCTTGTTTGAATAACAGTGTTGATATAAACTTTTGAATTCACTTAAAGTGTTGCCAAAATTTAAATTTTTTTCGAAAAATTACAAAACTTAAAAGGCTCTAACAGCAATTTCACGAAAGCAATTCAAGTAAAAATGATTGTAATTTTTTGAATTTTGTATGAAAATTACAGAAAATAAAAAATTATTTTCCATTTAAATTGCTGGTGAAATCGGTGTAAATTGCTTGGGTTTACATTTTTTTCCAAATAATCATAGAAAAATCGGTATTCGGATAAAGTTGTATAAAACGTTTTTTTTTTGAAGATTAAACTAACTTTAAAAATTGTAGCTGTGAAATTGCATATTTTTAAACTGCCGATAAATATTAAAAGTTTTTGAAAAGTCGAAATTAGTCCCAACAAAAAATTTTTTTGAATTAATTTTTTAAATGTCAAATTTAAAAGTTTTTTATTAATGATATTTAAGAAAACTTCACAAATATCTTTTTCGAAATACATAATATTAGTATACTGGATATTACAATATTTTACACAGAAACTTTAACTAATAAATATTTCAAAATTTGCTAAAAGTTTCAAAAGGTTTGCATGTACTGATTTTGTAGACTGGCTTTGATTTGGTTTTCCGTAGTTTTTTTTTTTAAACTGTCAAAATAAATGTGGAAGACCAGTTTTTTTTGTTTTTTAAATACAAAATATAAATAGGTCCGGTCAAAGAATTTTTACGCAGTTTCGCATTTTAGAAATGTTTATGTTAAAAACTGGGAGGAATATTTTCACTAAATGCGGGAGCTCATAAATATACTTTTTTAAGACTTCGCAAATTAAATAAATATTAAGCTAACTAAATTATTTTAAGTTCTTAGAACTTAGAAAAATATGAAAATTTTTAAAAGTTAAAATTTTCAATAAGTCAAAATTTGTAAAATTTCAAAATGACAAATTTTTAAAGTTTTCAAAACTTATCGTAATTTTCAAAATTTATCATATATCTCATTATTTTTGAGCGCTATTTCTAAGCAAATTTTTTCAAAGTTGAGCACCGAACAAATTCTCAAAGGGGAGAACTGAAAGTACTATCCCTGAGATAGTTTTTAACCGCTTCCATGTGTGTTTCGGATCATTATAATTTTGAAACGCCCACCGGAACGGCAATTCATAGGCAGGCATCTTTTCTCTAAAATATTTTAAAATAAATATTGGTCCATTATACCTTGAAGCTTTTGAAAAGGGGCGACAAGTTGATGCACCCATTAACTCGGCGCCTTCATGCATAAAACTTATCCATCAGTTTCGTGGATAGACTTTATTATACACACACTGCTAATGAAATTTTTTATAAATAATTTTTAGACTGAGTTTCGACCGAATCAATCTAATATGAGAAGTGGAAAAGCAATTTTGTTAAGAGTTGATTCAAAATTTAAAATGAAAAGCATTAATCTAACGAAATTTGTTGCATTTGTTACGCACAAAACTGTTTGTACATAGTTTAAAACAAACATATGTTAAGATAAACGAATAATTTTGGAATTTTCTAGTTTTCTTTGTTTTAAACCATAAAAACAAAACAAAAAGAAAAATCAAAAATACAAATGGAAAAGCAGCAAGGCTTTCGAATTTAAAGTTTTTTAAAGTAAAATTTTAATTTAATTAAATATTCCACACTTGAATGTTAAAGCTTAACAATTGTATTTGCACACCAAGATTCAATGTAAAGCATTTCTGTTTGCAGTTAATACACTTGGATGTTTGTTTTTGATACACCTAAGACTGGCAAATTTAATAATTTTCATAAATTGAGGATTTTCACACATAATACTTAATAATATTTACAAACATTGTTTTATTCTTAGGACACAATTTCTTACTTCCTCTTAATCATCCAAGATGTTGTTTGGATATACATACATACATATTTAAATAAAAAAACAATTAGAATATGTATATATGTATAGTTTATGAAAATAAGTATGCTTTGTATTTGTACATACATAGTGTACCTACATACATGCATATATTCACATTCAAAGGTACCCAAGTCACGTATACGCCATGTAGAATGCCCTTAAGATCCATATGTACATACATACATACATAGCTTGCATTTATATTTGCTTATTCATACGCAGTTAAGTGATTGTAAATACAAATATACACATGTATGCATGCAAGTGTGTTTGTTTGTTGGCTTAAAGCAGCAAATAAGTGGATATGGACGTGACTATTAAATTGAATAGGAAAATTTATTTACCAAATAAAATAATGGAATCAAGTGGAGAATATTTATGTATGCAGGATCAGTGTAATATTTTATAATACATGGAAATTAAATTGCCACATATGCATATATATGAATTTTGGAGAAATTGTGAAAAGTAAATTGATTTAATTAAAAACAGCAGGCGCATGCAACGGCATGTGTGAAAATAAGAAAGCACATTGATGCCTGTAAATAGTAGGTGGAAATAAGTTTGTAAGTATGAAATGGCTGCATACCTACATACATACATGTGAATGTTTAAGATTTGAGATTAATCCTTCGTGGTTTTCTAGTAAGCTTTTAAATTCACTTTAACTTTTTAAAATTTTAAAAAAAGATGTGTTTCTTCTGAAGAAAAAATAAAACTAAAATTAAAAAGTAATAAAACAATGAAAAAATAGATTAAATAAAATTTAATAAACTAAAAAAAATAAAATAAAATAAAACAAAATAAAATAAAAAAAATAAAATAAAATAAAATAAAATAAAATAAAATAAAATAAAATAAAATAAAATAAAATAAAATAAAATAAAATAAAATAAAATAAAATAAAATAAAATAAAATGACCGCAACAATTCCCAAAAACTAATAGGGAATTGTATCTGAAAATCCCAGAAAAGCTCGCATGAAACACAAAAGATTGCGTATGCTAGAGAAAGACTCTGAAAAAAATCGAGAAGTCACAAAAAGTTTCCAAAAAAGGACCACAAATATTTTAGAAACACCCGAAAAAGATACCGAGAAAATTTCGGAACACCCTAAAATTGTTCAACGAGAAAAGTATTGAAAACTCATATAAAAACGAAAAGCCAGTCGCAATAAAAAATTTGCAAAAGACCTAAAACATAAAAAAATTAAAAATTACAAAAAAATTTACAGATAATCCTAAAAAGATACAAAAGAACACCGAAACCCTTGCACCTGAAAATTTACGAAAGGCTAAGCATAAATTACGAAAGAGCGAAAATTTAAAAAAATCTCAAAAAGTACTAAAGAATTAAAAAAAAAGAAAAAATACTGAGAAAGTGTCGAAACGCCCCAAAACGTAGAATCCGAAAACTTAGGATAATACGAAAAGTTCTGAAATATACAAGAAAAAATGTCTTAAAAACTTTAGAAAATCTTTAAAAAGATGCCGGAAAGCGCTCGAAAGACCACGAAACTTTTGAGCCTGAAAGTTTCCGAAAATTGCTGCATAAAACACAAAGAGGCGTCAAAAGTGCCGCAGATTCACAAAAAAGGCCGCAAAGAATTCTAGAGGTCCCGATTAATAAAAATTCTTGGGAAAGTCCATAGAAATGCTGAAATAATCTCAACAACCTCCTAAGCCGTTGGTAGTGAAAACTCCTAAAAAATCATTTACAAAACACGAGGTAGCTTTGAAAACTACCGAAAAGTTCTAAACAAATATCGAAAACCGCTGTAAATTCGGCAGAAAATCCCAAAAAAATAATGAGAATATGCAGAAAAAGATGAAGAGAAGATCTTTTTAAAAAAGTGCCATAAAAATATCACAAATTCCTATAACTAAAAAATGTGATAAAATCCATAAAGAGAAAATACCGGAAGTCTATGAAATCTTTGCATTCCTACCCGAAAGAAACTGAAAAAAATCTCGAAAAAACTTTGATCAACTACCGCAAAAAATTTCTCGCCTTACTAACTAAACGCTCCTGAAAACAATAATATTTATTTAAATAAAATTTTCAAAAAATTAAAGCTCAAAGCCCTGATACGACATCTACTCAAGCAAAAGCACGTATAGAACAAAAAAGTATATGCGAAAATGAAATACAGTGAAAAGCACTCACTAACAATGGTCACATATTCATTACACTTAAATAAGCATTTGACGCATTTGCACTTCCCTTGAGACGTTTCATTGTTAAACAAAAAAAGAAAAATTAAATTTTAGCCGGAAAAGCTTGACTGAAACTATGCACGACCGGATGTTGTCGAACCTAGAGCAGGCTGTAGGCCAACACGCACTCAACGCAGTCTAAAATACATTGACACAAACACCACAACATTCTATGCGTGTAGCTACCATAATGCACTGCCATATCCCGTTGTGCCTGACATTTACACCATTGACTTTGTTGTATTCCTTTCAAGGCAAATTTGTTAATATGAGCACGCACATGAGACCCACTTAAAGCAGTCTAGTAAAGAAACAGCACGAAAAGGGACGAACAAATGAAGCAAAACGGTATAAACGCGTAGGAGCGCTGCGATTGAGTGGCAACCAAGTAAAATGGTAAAAAAAAATAAAAATACGTTTAGAAATTTTTCGACTACCAGAAATTAGTAAATACTTATGTAATAAAAAAGACAACTATGCAATTTGAAATTTCTTATTTGAGTCACGTAGTGTTTAATATAACGAGCTTAGCGCCGCTTTGGCATGGGTGTACCCTAGCAGTTTAGGGGTCAATGGCGGCTAAAATATGCGAAGACAATTTAGGTGGAAATAATGCTGATGCGTATACTAACTATGTATAAATGTGTATATGTCTGTACATATGTTTCGGCTTAACTATATGTCGTATGTATGTATGTACGAGCTCGGTGTTGATGCTTGTTTATTACTGTTGCTGTTTCGTTCACCCAAGGGCGTCCACTGAAGGTTCTATTGAAATGTCGCACTCATAGATTTAAGTTTTCCTTTTTTTGTCATTACCTTTAACAAGCAAACTTCCGGTAATGTGCCAACTTTCAAAGCCGAAAATAGGCACGTACTGGTCATGCATGAGGCTGGGGACTGGGTTTTTCATTTTTATTCATGCGCCTCTGCATTTTAGTTGCCAAATTCGACTCCTATTTACACACTCAGTTTTTCGGTAAGAAAATTATTTAAGGTAAGAGCGGATAATTTGGCAATGAAGGAATTTTGTTTACTTGTAGAAATTAAAGCAACCGACTTAGAAGGCTCATTAACTTACTTACGTTTTCACTGGGTATTTTATTCACCTCTTCGTGCTCATGGCATTGTTTTTTTTATTAGTTCTTGTACACATTGAATAAATGATTATATTCAGAAGTCATATGAAGCAGGCTTTTAATAATGAATACCGTTTTTCTACGTCACTGCAGGACTTTTTCCTAACCTCAAAAAAAAAAAACGCACCTGTCACATAATATCCGCCATGATCTTTGAGGTGATGCAGAAAAAGGGATTTCAGGTTATGTTCAGCGCATCAATATTCATTAAGAAAGGACAGTCTGATTCTCGAACTCCGTTTTGCATTTATTTTGTAAGGAAAAAAAAAAATTAGCTTCAAATTTTTTTGCGCTAAAATTGCCTGGTATTTTTTGTTTTAAATCATTTAATCTAAATTCCGAAAGATTCAGAAAAATCGCGATATGTTCCAAACAACTCAAGTAGCACACTAGTGTAAAACTTGATGTAAATTTGTGAATTTTGGTACAACTAACCAAATTTATACCAAAATTCGTAAATTTACACCAAGTTATACACCAGCGCAGTACTTGAGAACCCGTAAAAAATTCCGAAAAGTAGAAAAAATCACAAGTATCAAAAAAATTTTGATAGTCCAAAACACCTTGAGAGAGTACTAAACGATGCCAAAAAAATTCAGAAGAGTTTCGAAAGGGGGTAAAAAATAAAAATTCCGAAAGGTAAGATATAAGGAATCTTATAAAGTTTCATAAAAATTCTGAACGCTTCCGAAAAAATCCCGAGAACACTTGAAAGTAGAAAGCAAATCTCGAAAAAATCTCAAGAAGTTCTGAAAGATCTCAACAAAAAAACACAAAGATTCCTGAAAAAACCCGAATAGTTTCCAAAAAGCTCTCGAAGAACCGAAAAGTTTAAAAAATTATCTAAACAGTTTAAAATTTTCACGAAAAGTGCTAAAAAACTCCTAAAATCAGCCGTGATTTGTAAATACTAAAAAGAGAAACTTCCAAGCTTAGATCTCACATTTATGTAGACCAAGGCTCTTGCTCCAAGACAGCCGATTGTTTTTAGTGCACAGACTGATAAACAGTGTGTAACAGCTCTGCTGAACTTTTCCTGATGCAGTCAGGCCAAAGCTCACGTGCTATCTTATAAGTCTGGATCTCTAACCTCCACCTGCTCCTTGCTAGTTTCAAAAAGTGCTAGCGGATTTCTGTTTGTATTTGTCTGTGGGTAACCCGGTATCATAGCTACAGATTGATCCTAACAAGCTTGGCCGAGAACCAAGACAAAAGGGATGTACATTGACTGAGTCACCGAGCGTAGTTCCATCTTGCATTCTTTGGCTAGCTTACATTTGGATTCAGTGAATGATGTAGTTAGTAATGCTGCCTCACCGCTCTTTCTTTCCTCGTAGCACTATTATTTAGTGCCATGCAGGCCTCATATATGTATACCCAGGACTGCGGCCTAAAGTAAGTTGGCATAATTTGCAAGCTGCAGGGACCGACTGACACCAAGCTCCTCGGAATAGACTCCTCTCACTACACCGTAGTCCATTCTTCCCGCCTTCATATATGCATGTACTTAACTAGACACAAAATAAATTTATGAGAAAGAAAATATTTCTCTACAATTTTATAAAAAAAAAAAAAAAATTAATTTCATCGCACTTTTTACGCACATGCACTTACACCCAAAAAGTGGCATGCAACCAAATTTATATATAAAATAAATTAATAGCCCGAAACGGAACATTTTTAAAATGAATTAAATTGCCCGAAAAATAACTGCATAATAGGTCAAGTGCTCAAACGCGTCCGTACGCACGCATACCACTGCAAATATATGTATGTATGTACTTGAATGCACTCGCATGCAACACTTGATGCAGTGTCACTTGCAGTGCTTGCAACATAAATACGTATCTATGTAGTACTGGTTGCGGCTACCAGTTCTGTTGCAACAGCAGAGCGACGACCCAGAAATGCAATCGCCGTACGCTTTAATAATGAAAATAAATGACCACAGGCGCACAAAAAACAACAACAACCAATATAGTACTTATGTATAACTACTACAATAATATATGTAAGTGGCAATAAAGCGATGACGAAGACAATTAAAACAACAACAATTTGGCAATTTCCATTGCAGCTGCAAATGAAGAATATGAATGCAATTGAATTAATGCCATTTGGAGAAGTGGCTGGAGAGCGATGCTCGAAATTCGGAAGGCAGGACGCTGCGTGAAATTCGAAATGTGTGTGCAGTGTCTTCGAGTGTAGCGGTCGCAGGCGTTGCCGTCCTCCTTAAAGAATTTCTATGGGATTGTACAGCTTTATGAAAATTTATTGGTGCAACAGATAATAATTTTATTGCAAAAATGAGCGGGAAGGCATAGAGACGTTGGTGAAAAGGTAAAGGACGCGAGCATGTATGAAGCAGAGTTGCGTATCTAGCAGCACATAGAATGCTCTGACCAGCAATGCTCAGTTTATTTTGAGAAAATGTGGTGTGTCGGGTGCCAAAATAACACCTTGATGAGAAGAGGCGGCGGACATTCGCTTAGGATCTCTGATATGAGCATGCAAAGAAATGCGTAAATATATCGTTATATTTGTCAACATTTTAACCCCATGAGTGGGACGGAATCGTGTATATAATCCTTGAAAGTTTAAGGGATTTTAAAATGACCTCAATGTCCATATTTTAGAGGCCATAACGCAAGCCTTAAGGGAAGTGGACGATTTCCTGGTGGAGTTTAAAAGGCAGATGCTCTTGTGCAGGGTGATCACGGCAAACGTCGGTGAGAACTCGGTTTGAGGAAATGTGACAAGGGCGTGCTCTCACCACTCCTTTGGAACGTAATCGTGAACTCTCTCTTGCGAAATGGGTAAGCGTCAAGGTTGTCGCTTATGCGGATGACGTAGTCTTTGCGTATAGGTGCAAGTTCCCGCATACTCTGTGTGGCATGATGTAGAGGGCGTTTTCGCCCATGACCCACGCATTGTGACCTCTGCGTCTGTTCGGAGTACATGAAGCTTGTTCTCTTTACGAGAAGATACAAGACACCGCTACTGACTCCACCAGAACTAAACGGGCGACTCTTAAGCTTTACGAATAAAGTGAAATTCAAAGGCGTCATTCTCGATAGAAGTCCAGCGTTATGAGAGGGGGTCTGTGGCTCTATATTCGTGCAAGAGGGCCATTGGTAGGCAATTGGGGTTGAGCCCAAGTATATTCCGCTGGATTTATGCGGCGGTGGTTAGACCGATTCTCCTTTATGCAATTATAATACGGTGGTCTGCCTTCGGCAAGGTCTCTAATCTTATTCTACTCAGAAAAGTACCAAGGACTAGTATAATCAAGAAATAGCTAATCAGACCAGTTCATTCTCATTTAGGTTCCCGGTCATAGGGATGTAGAGGGTAACTGTATCTCGGACGGACTTGCGAGTAGGGGTAAGACCAAGCAGATTCTTCTGGATAAGGAACGCATTGGTATGCCCTTCGCCACACTTGCAAGCTGCTTTTAAGAGAGTTCATCTATTCTCGCGCGAGCGAGAGAGTCGAATTTCTGGGCAAACTTGACTAGGTGGAATAAAAAATGGTCTCGAAGTTTAATAATAATAATAGGTTCCATGACAGAAATACACTCGGAGGTTTGCCATTGCGATGCGTCCACTGTAAGCCTACATAAACCTCCTGGGGATAGTACTTTACTAATTTGTAGGCGACACGAAATTTCTGAATACTCTACTGACCTTGACTGCCCATCCGCCATGTAGAGAGTAGCCGGGATCAGTCACATAAGGAAATTTTCAAACGAATCTAACTGTAACGAAGGATGATCAGCATTTGTGTTACAAAAATCCTGTTGTACAGTTTAATTTATATTTTTAGCTGTTATTACTTACCTACTTTTCTATGTATATATGTACACACATATGTGGATGCTTATGTATGTTTATTACTGTTTGCGGTTTCATGCATCTGTGAATAACTGACAACAGCTNACTAGGTGGAATAAAAAATGGTCTCGAAGTTTAATAATAATAATAGGTTCCATGACAGAAATACACTCGGAGGTTTGCCATTGCGATGCGTCCACTGTAAGCCTACATAAACCATCCCAGGGATAGTACTTTACTAATTTGTAGGCGACACGAAATTTCTGAATACTCTACTAATCTTGACTGCCCACCCGCTATGTAGGGAGTAGTCGGGATCAGTCGCATTAGGGAGTTTTCAAACGAATCTAACTGTAACGAAGGATGATCAGCATTTGTGTTACAAAAATCCTGTTGTACAGTTTAATTTATAGTTTTAGCTGTTATTACTTACCTACTTATCTATGTATATATGTACATACATACAAATACCTTAACACATATGTGGATGCTTATGTATGTTTATTACTGTTTGCGGTTTCATGCATCTGTGAATAACTGACAACAGCTGCATTAGAAAATATTTGAACTATTCATTCGTTAAGCAAAATATGTGTAGAAAATAATTCAACAGGAATATACAATAGATCAATGTGTGTGATAAATTTCGTGGCTAGAAATAGTTATTTATTGATGGAAATTAGGGCAAATGTATTTTGTTGCATATAATAAAGCTAATAGTGCATAATTGAAAATTACTCTTATTTATTTAAATATTAGAGCATAATTAAGGTGGTATAAGATTTATGAAAGACCGTTTGAAGTTTAAATGAAAAAGTTTTTCGAGCTTTATTTTAATGTGATTAAGTAGTAACACACATACTTAGTATATATTTAAGCGTGCATATATACTCTAAAACAATTTTTCCATTTGAGTAAACATCGATTGATAGCTAGAGAAATGCTTTTAGTTGACTCTTTATAAAAATTCGCATCCGAACTCCGTTGATATTCACCCGAATGATTTGAAGTCAACCTTGAGTGCATGTCCGTATTATTTTTTACAAACTTTGGAACATCTTAGAGAAGCNTTACAATTGATCAATGTGTGTGATAAATTTCGTGGCCAGAAACAGTTATTTACTGATGGAAATTAGGGAAAATGTATTTTTTTGCATATAATAAAGCTAATAGTGCGTAATTGAAAATTACTCTTATTTATTTAAATATTAGAGCGTAAGATTTATGAAAGACCGTTTGAAGTTTAAATGAAAAAGTTTTTCGAGCTTTATTTTAATGTGATTAAGAAGTAACACACATACTTAGTATATATTTAAGCGTGCATATCGATGGCTGAGTGGAAGATCGACCTATCTCGGCAGCCAGTTNTTTGGAACATCTTAGAGAAGCTGATCTAGAAAAAAACAGGCAGTATCAAGAAAATAAATTCTGATGAACGGGGCCGAATTTGCTTGGAATTGCTTATTTTGCTTATTCAGGGCTCCCAAGCTTAATTTCAACGATCATGCTTATTTCGCTTATTTCCATGTATAAAGCTAAGAATGGACCTTTTAAGAAAACGCTCAAGAAATAAATTGCTATTATTTCGTTTGTGCGTGAGTATGTCGTCGGAGATGTAAGCTATGACCAGAAGTTTTCACTAATGAAACCACTTTGCCTTTGTTGGAGTCCGACGCTACTCTACCAGCCATTTCAATACCAATGAGCAGCTACTCAATCAACCAGAAATTCATAAAATAGAACTCAAGGGAACANCTTCGAACATCTTTAAGTAGCTGATCTAGAAAAAAAACAGGCAGTATCAAGAAAATAAATTCTGATGAACAGGGCCGAATTTGCTTGGAATTGCTTATTTTGCTTATTCAGGGCTCCCAAGCTTAATTTCAACGATCATGCTTATTTTGCTTATTTCCATGTATAAAGCTAAGAATGGACCTTTTAAGAAAACGGTCAAGAAATAAATTGCTATTATTTCGTTTGTGCGTGAGTATGTCATCGGAGATATAAGCTATGACCAGAAGTTTTCATTAATGAAACTACTTTTCCTTTGTTGAAGTCCGACGCTACTCTACCAGCAACTTCAATACCAATAAGCAGCTACTCAATCAACCAGAAATTCATAAAATAGAACTCAAGGGAACAGGGTAGTGAGGCGTTCTTTAACCAAATTCTGAAATAGGGCGTTTTTGAAAAGTTTTCTGAGATAGGGCATTTTCAAACTGGCTACCGAGATAATTTGATCTTTCACTCAGCCGTCCATATATGAATGTACATTACGGTGGTCCAGAAATGCATGTAAAAATAACTAAATAAAAAAAAAACATTTTTTTTTTTNTTTTCTGAGATAGGGCATTTTCAAACTGGCTACCGAGATAGGCTGATCTTTCACTCAGCCGTCTATATATGAATGTACATTACGGTGGTCCAAAATGCATTTAAAAATAATTAAATAAATAAAAATAAATATTTTTTTTATTTTAAAATAAAAAATAGGAGTATATTTTTTCGATATAGAACAATCCCAGAGGGTGAGATCATTAAAAGTCCGACTTTATTTTCTTTGGACCACCCCAATGAACATACATGCATATATTCGATTTGGGTGAATTTGGAATTTATTAATTTTATGCTATGCATATGAAGTTGAGCATTTATGTACAAACGTATAAATATACCTGAATTTATGGATTTACATACATATACACATTAGGGCGGTGCTTAAAAATCAAAAGAACGGGTTTTTTCAGTCTCACCCCCTCAATCGGTAATACCACGGTAACAGATATCACATATAAATTGGGGTCACGATTGGCGACGGTCGCACAGGAAACTCAAAAAAGTAAAATTATTATTTTTTTCATCTAATAATCAAAATCGATACTGCCATAGTCGAAGATATCAAATAAAATTTTGGTCCCGTTTGCAGTCAATTTATACGTTTTCATAGGGTAATTTAAACAATGACCCCAGTGCGACACAACTTAATCGACTCCAATTGGGGCCAAAATTTATGTGTGATATCTTCGACTATAGTAGCATCGACGTGGGGGTTAAGGCTTAGGAAATCTGATGTAAAACTTTGCTTCCTACCTTTAAGGACCACCCTAATGTACATATGAGGTAAAGTATAACATTTGTACATTCCATTGCTATGAGGTTAAAGGTTGTGTGACACCACAAATCAATCACTGGGTCAAGTGAATGAGCATATTTAAATAAATAACTTATTGCATATGTTTGTATGTATGTACATATGTATGCATGAAATATACACATATATAATATGTACGTTTATGAATTTACACATAATAATAATTATAATAATTTAGCGCCTATACTTTTGCTAAATGTTTGGCCGAGATTCTGCTCCAATTTGTGGTGCGCATCTTGGTAAGCATTATTAAAGAAATAGCGGATGGATTTTATGAGAAGCTTTGGCTTTGCTTGCCCCTGGGGGGGAGAAGGGGTTTGCGACCGCTGTGCTGATAGAAAAAAAACCTATTTCTAATTAATTTATTCTTCGGATAAGCGATCGAATCCAGGTTCTGCGTAGTGGTAGTACGCACCTATAACCACTCAGCCATAGCGGCCGTGAATTTACACATACAAATGAAGAAATTTGTAGCATAAACTTAAATATTGCATCTGTGGCAGTGCATTGGNATTTGATCTTTCACTCAGCCGTCCATATATGAATGTACATTACGGTGGTCCAGAAATGCATGTAAAAATAACTAAATAAAAAAAAAACATTTTTTTTTTTTATTTTAAAATAAAATAAATAATATAAAAAAACTTTTTAATATACAACGCTTTTATAAATGGACTAAAAAGTAGAAAATAATACTTCTCAGTCCCATAGA
>NW_016167113.1:0-776 GCF_001687245.7 Rhagoletis zephyria | reverse complement strand
GGTAAAGTATAACATTTGTACATTCCATTGCTATGAGGTTAAAGGTTGTGTGACACCACAAATCAATCACTGGGTCAAGTGAATGAGCATATTTAAATAAATAACTTATTGCATATGTTTGTATGTATGTACATATGTATGCATGAAATATACACATATATAATATGTACGTTTATGAATTTACACATAATAATAATTATAATAATTTAGCGCCTATACTTTTGCTAAATGTTTGGCCGAGATTCTGCTCCAATTTGTGGTGCGCATCTTGGTAAGCATTATTAAAGAAATAGCGGATGGATTTTATGAGAAGCTTTGGCTTTGCTTGCCCCTGGGGGGGAGAAGGGGTTTGCGACCGCTGTGCTGATAGAAAAAAAACCTATTTCTAATTAATTTATTCTTCGGATAAGCGATCGAATCCAGGTTCTGCGTAGTGGTAGTACGCACCTATAACCACTCAGCCATAGCGGCCGTGAATTTACACATACAAATGAAGAAATTTGTAGCATAAACTTAAATATTGCATCTGTGGCAGTGCATTGGATATTTGCTTAAATTCCTTTCGTGTAAATTTTTCACACAAAGTATTTGTATTGAAAATATACAAAAATATTATCTAAATCATTTCAATAAGCAAAAATTCCAGTTGCGGTTACTTTTATCTAATAGTTTATAGGTTTATGCGTTTACCGGTAAATAATAGTATTTTCTTTAACTATTACCATACATTTGTGTATTTGGAAATGTTTGAAAAGGTCGATCAATATTCGTGGTTA
>NW_016167112.1:0-22313 GCF_001687245.7 Rhagoletis zephyria | reverse complement strand
CTTGTAAAGAACGGGAAAATTAGAGTGCAAAATTTTGAGGGGAGGTCCAAGTTTTAACTGAAAAAATTTTTACTTGTAAAAATGTGGCAGTAAAAAAAACACGTTTGTGTGCTGCTTCTTGAATTTTACACGAGTACTGGAGTAAATTTTTTGGAACTGTGAAACTACAACTACCAAAATACAACTATTTAAGTAAAATTTCATAAAGTTAGGGTTAGAGGTTTCGTACTTAATGTAGACCGATTCTTGTAAGTTACTGGAGTTTTTACTGGAGAATAAATCAACATAGCTACATATAATATGTTCACAATAGGGAAGGAAATTCGTTTTTAAGTTTTCCCCGATTTTGCGTGATATTTCATAAAAATTTATTGATATCTGTAGCAAGGTGTAAAATTACTTGTTTTTTAAACATTGTCGTAGACATTCAAAGCCAGACCCAAAGCCCTTTTCTTCAGCTTTAATAAGGGTATTTTTTTTCAAGCTTTGCATGGAAGGACCTCGAGAAAATTTCTCAAAATCAGGTATCTTTCGCAAATAAAGCCACTTTTTGCTTTTATTTGGGCCAAATTCCTTATTGATTGTTTGCAGGGTAGGAGCTGCTTCGGCCGATGAGAAGAAAAACGAAAGATTGTTTTCTTTTTTCCCTCCTAAGCGTTTCAACGCATTTCGCGTCTTCCTCAGGGAGTCTGGTTTTATTAAACAATAAACAACATGAATTACAATATAATCAGAACTAATACAATTTGGACATTTTTTCAACTCACATTTAATCTAATAATTACACAAATAAATATCACAGACGAATGTACATTCTAGAAAGTATATTTATGTATGTATACATAAAATTCTTCGTTGCTCTTATTTGTATACTTGTTTGATGACAGCTGTGTAGGCGTTATTTGTTTTGTCCACGTCTTCTTTGACGTTCATCGCGCTGTCCAGCTTTTGTTGTATACGTAGGCTTTCCAATGTTATTCTCCTCCTTTCTCCTCTTTCCACGTCTAGAATCCTCGTGTTCGCGAAGTATGTGCTTGAATGTCGTGAGCTGTTGAGTCAGGGCTGTTGTCATTTTCTTATTTCTCTCGTCCGCCTTATGTTCGTTGATCCTTATACCCAACGCTCGTTTTGTCGTGCCCACGTAGCACTTGTTACAACTTTCATTTTCTTTGCCTTTACACATTATTTTATGCATGCTCAAAATCTTTCCAGAAAATCTAATTAAAAAGCCCGAAATTTTTACGAATGTTTCTTGATTTTTTTTTTAATATTGCACAAAGTTTGATGCTTGGATTTACACGGTTTTGTTAAAGACTGAATTATATTTTTATAATAAAAAACTCAAATTATGGTGTTTCGTTTCATTAAAAAAAAAAAATGTTTCAATCATTGTATGTATGTTAATATTACTTGTACATTTTTTATTCTTTGTTTGTTAACTAACTTTATAAAAGGTTGGTTTGGTGTATGAATATATAGATGAATTTAATACTTTAAAAAATAAAATAAACGGAAAATACATACAATTTTTTATTTTTGTAAATAAGGACATATTTACGGGTGGAGAATTTTACGAAATTTCGGGCAAAATCGGGGAATTTCATTATCGATATCGGAGAATTCTCAAAAATGACTGCCCCGCGCTGCAGCTGCAACGATCTATGTGTCATGCTTTGTGCATTTTCATACAATTCATCTTATCTGTCAAAGCGAATCTGTCACGCAAAGCAAAGCAAGCATTTTATCTGGCATCAGCTTTATTTGCACTTGCATATCGTCGGTGATACTGCAAAACGTACTATGTCACTTATTGCCTCTGGTGCTTAATTTATCTGGTATCTGTATCTGATTGCTTCTGCCCAAAGGTAGACATTTTGTCATTCGTTTATTAGGGTGTAACGATTTACAGATGCATTCCGGTGCGCGTAAGAGACCATCTGAGTGTCAAGTACTAATAGACATAGACCGTTTTGCAGTATCACCTTCGATATGTACATTTAAATTTTTTTTTTACCTAATCAACACAAAGAGAAACAGTTATGTCCATACATATGCATATACATTTTTACTGACCTGATTCAATTCCATCTTGGCAACTATCAAAATTAGAGTTACGCTTCACAAATATTCAATAACTCATCTACATACATACATATGTATTTGCACTTCACTATTCAAAGTTTTGAAAATTTTTTAACCGCAACACTTCCAACCAACTTCCACGTACCACTCTTCTACGACAACTGACTCTTTAAGTATTCGTTATTCAATTTAAGCGAGAATTTGCAGCAACAGTAGCAAGAGAACGATTTCACGAGAGTAGGTAGTTCAAATACAAACACTGTAGCGAGCAAAACAAATCATATGAAACCGGGTATATGTACACTTCTCGTTCAGTGGGCAAACACAAGACCATGTGTAGGTTCCTATTTTTACTTGCTGTAGCATGCTTCGGTACTCGTTGCTGCAGTAATCTCTTTCTTATATTCACTCCCTCTGCTTCTCTTTTGACTGCAGTGCGTCAATTGACTGTCGAACACTACACTCTAGGTTTTGGTTAGTACACAGTACTGGTTTAGTACACAGGCATACATATATAGTATATATATCAGTGTGACCACTTTGTGAGTAATTCCTCAAAACGTGAGCATTTTTATTTTGAGCAATTTTTGAGGAATTTTCTCTCGATATATTTGCAGATAACAAACTCAACCATGTTTTACACAAGAGAGTTGTTATCGCTCTGTAAATTCTTTAACAAAAAACTTTCCGAAGTTTTATAAATAGCGAAATACACCACACAAGCGGCTTGTCAAACATTCTTCAAACCTACTTATCCCATTTCGCCATACACCATGCCAGTGATGGAAAATCAAAATTTAAAATTGTGCCGAATTTCTCCGGAAAAATGTGCCTAAATGCAGGTCAATGTGCCAATAAATTTAAAGTCGTCGATAGGTACCATTTCCTTTATAAAATATGTTTACACTACTTATTGCGTGTACGAAAACAGAAATCTATAGGAAAACCTTTCTTTAATGCAACAACACAACACCAAAAACCATAAAAATTAAAGCTCAAAACTGTCTACGAAAAAATTTTTCATGCATACAATTTTGTAGTCCATTAAATTTTAGGGTTACAAAGCGGCTAAGAATTCGAATTTTTAATATTTTTTTTACTTTTTTGCATTTTTTTATACATATTGGATGTACAAAAAATTTGAGTAGGGAAGAAAAAGTGCAACACCTTCAACGAAAAAATGTCTCAAAAATCAACGCGAATTAAATGAATTATAAAACTGCATAGCCGAAAGTATGTCTAGTTTTCAAAAAAAAAAAAAAATACGCATAAACAAAAATCATCGCTCAATCACTAACCCTGAATTACGAATAAAAATATAAAGCATCAGTCTTCCTAAAGTATTTGCAGATTACAATGTCCAGCTTGCGCAAACTTACTTGTTGTTGCGGATATTGGACCGTTCCATATGCTGTGGTCTAGAAATGAGAAGGCCTGATTCTTTGTATATTTACATTTTGGAACCCAGGGTAAATTATCATTTAGTAAATTCGTGCATTTTCACTGAGATCATTATTTGTACATAATATTATAATGCAGTACTTTTTTTATATCAAAATCAATGTTATTCGTATCATCAGAGCTTACTGCCTTTGGCGCGAAAGCCGTAACGGCTTTTAAAATTGCAGTATCAAGGTGCTCTTTCTGAAATCTTGGCAAAATTGAACTTCAAGTTTCAAAGCATTTTTAATTTAATTTTCTGCAGAATTTTCTTTAGTAAGAAATATTTCGGCTTCTGTTCCACAAAGAATATTCAAAATGGGTCTGTAATTATTTAAATCTAAAGTGTGTATTAAATGATAATTAATATTTGCTTTAGAGATGAAATTGCGACAAATATGTTTAAACAAAAATGTTAAGGGTAGATGCAGAGCGTGGAAGCCAGCTTCTTCTGCTTATGTTTTTGTCATTTATCAGTTTAAGTACATTAATCACGATCAAATGTAAAAAAAAATATATATATATTTTTAATTGCAGATCCGAAAGAAATATATATTAGTTGCACTGAGTTGCGCAAAAATAGTGCAATCGGTTGTGCTTAAGGTGCCGGCTGCTTCCGAAAGAGCCGAAAATGGCACAATGCACACTCATTTTCCACCCCTGCACCATGCAAACATGACTCGTTCAAGCAAAGAATTCTAGTTTTCTTCCGGTTCACAATGTAATGAAATTTTGTAAAGATGGAAAAATTGCCACGTCCTTTACTCTTGTGGGCGGAAACATTAAATTTCATCCGATTTCGATGAAATTTAGTTTGTAGTATTTATTTTATTAGAAAACCCTAAATATCTAGTCTTTCCTGTGATGCTCACGTGAATTTTGTGATTAGCAAAGTATTCATCACTCTACGTAATTTAAGAATGTCTGCATCCTTTACGCCGGTCGACATCAGGAGAAAACTTGCAATACAACTGACTTTGCCAATAATCTGTTATCCTGCTGCTGTTATTACAGCAAGCTTAGTTCTCAATCTGCCCACAAAATTGAAGTAGTTTTCAATCACGTAACGCGATATGTATTTGGCTTGGCTAAATTTGATCACATTTCTAGTTGGAGATCTCGCCTATTGGGCTGTGAGATATCTGAGTACCTGAAAGCAAGGCATTGTATTTTTCTATTCCGTTTAATGTCGGATAAGCTACCTAGCTATCTGTATAATAAGCGAACCTTTCCAAAATCTGCCCGTATAAGCGACTTAATTGTACCTAATTAATGTACCTAATTGTTAATTATCTTAACTCTGCAAGACTATTTTTTGTCAACGCCACGCGTTTTTGGAATTCTATTCCACCTGCTACTCGCTCCAGCTTAAACAAGGGGAACTTTAGGAATGTGCTGTTTTCGTACTTTCGGTATCTGCTAGGATTATCATATGTGATCACATGTTTACGTTTGTGTCGTTGTGTTTTTACTTAAGTAGTTAAGTGTTAGTTTTTAGTCTTAGAATTAGTTTTATTTTTAATTTTTTTTTATTTATTTTTATTTATTGTTTTCATTTCATTGCCTTATGTTTGTGCTTTATAATTACTGTTGTACTATAAAAGAGCTTTAAGGTCTTATTGTACTAATATTATAAAATAAGGAAGTTATACGTGTTTAACATTGGTAGGTCTTATTTGGCCCACCCTGTATTTCTCATTGGTTTCATTTTCGCCATTATCTTCAACTTTGCCTTCACTTTTTTGTTTTAATCGTTTTTATCATTTATTTCTTCATCATCACATTTTTCTCTATTACAAAATTTAATGAAGTAAAACAAAATGCGAAACAACTCAAATTGAACGCTTGCAATAACAACTACACAAAAATACGGAAATTTTTAAAGGACTATTTCGGCCGTAATTTGCAAGCAATTTTGAAAGCAAAAAAAATTACATTAGAATGTATATAAAAATGTTTTGGGGCATCAAAGTACATAGTGTAACTATAATTAATTTAAAAATATGTAATATTAGACACAACTCTGTTATTATCTTGTATGCATTCAATTACCCTTGCCTTTCATCTCTTGTATGAAAAGCAAATGTCATTTCTCCCACTTTGATTTCGTCCATCGCAAAGCACACACGTCAATTAATCACATATATAAAAGTGAATATTAACTACGTTCATAGTTTATATTAAAATAGTAAACTCATTTCTAATTTAACTCCTAAAAAATCGGTTGTTTTATAAAAATTTCGCTGTTAGGACATTTTTTCATTTCTGTAAACTAGTGTTATGGCCGACAAAAATGCACAGCGGATACGAGTCTGTTCTATTATGAAAAACCTGTAGTCCGTTTGCCATGCCCAATACAAATTATATATCGTAGGAAAGCTTAGAAAATAAGCTATGGAAATAAGTCATTGGCGAAGAAAAATAAAAACGGTACATTGTTTAAAAATGCATAAACAATTTTTTTATTGAAAAATGTTTGAAAAAAAAAATTATCAAAAAATTATAGGTTCCGCAAAAAAGCACTAATAGGTCAGCCCTTTTTTCACTCTCTATCATAAGTTTGACCACGGTTGCCACTTACTCATTTTTTTGTGTACCAAAACTTGTACCAAAATGCAAAAAAAAGTACCAAAATAGGTTTAAGCTAGAGATTTAATTATTCAAGTATTTTAAAAATACACATTGCTTATACATATATGTAGTTAATAAACCAATTTCCAAGTGCTCTGTGAACTTGTTTATAATGTTGGAACATACGAATGTTGTGGAACGATTTCCCGTAATCCCTTGTCAAATTTGGTTTGGAGACAAATCGGTTGATGTATTCCTACCCTGAAAGAAACGCCGACAACGAAAATGAGTTACCCTTTTGAAATTATTACCTTGTAGGGCTACGGGAAGGATAATTTCGGTAGCTTTTTATCTGTGAGATTAACGATGGATCCTCATAGATTGGTTTTAAAACTATGAAGAGCCTTTAAGGGTCCCGGCCTCCTATGCTCACCAAGTTGCTGAGACATAAATCGCTTCATCAAGCCTCATTGCCAATTAGTATGGTATGTGAAGATTACAGTGCTACCATTGGGCGGGTGCGCATGGCTCCTATAATAGCTACACAAAGCTTAGTACGTGACAATCGGTTTTGTCACTGTATTGAATGGCCAAAACGTCAGTGCCTCTGACAGGCCTAGTTGTTAACAGCTATGAGATGCGACTTTCAGTTGACCCCTGAATGCTTCAATCTCCGAAACTTCTCCGTCAGTTTTAAGACTGCCTGCAATCTAGAGGCAATGTTGTCTTGATTGTAGCCCACCACGAAGATGATCAGCTTATACGTAAAATCCTTTGATTTTCCAGGATCTCATGCCTCAGTTATTACATTAGGAATACCTTCTTGTCATGGCCGAAGATTTTGCTTGAGTGTGAGTGAACCCGTAAAGGGCTATCTGCTTATACAGCAATGCCTTTCCTTGAGTTAGACAATGCGGTTGTTCACACTTGCCTGGTTATCAGGCTATCTGGTTAAAACAAAGAACGTAGATAAAATGAAGGGACAACTCGTTATAATTGTAGCGAAAGTGAGTAACAGTGGCGTGCCTTCTTTTTTCATCCAATTAA
This sequence comes from Rhagoletis zephyria, assembly GCF_001687245.7. Taxonomy (NCBI): domain Eukaryota; kingdom Metazoa; phylum Arthropoda; class Insecta; order Diptera; family Tephritidae; genus Rhagoletis; species Rhagoletis zephyria. Next base: position 15,173 of record NW_016167112.1, on the reverse strand, counting down.
AAAACGGACTAGAGCAAAAGAGAAGGAACGCCCCTGTTACTCACTTTCGCTACAATTATAACAAGTTGTCCCTTCTTGCTATCTACCTTCTTTGGCGACACCTTCAACAAAAAAAATTCTCAAAAATCATTGGTAAGTCCTGGCGACCTCAGACTTGCACTTTATTGTACTAAAATTGAATGGGAAAGCTGCATACTCAGTTTTTTCTAAAGAGTGTAATAAAAAAGTGTAATACAGTCGAGTCTGGATATAATGAACTAATTAACGCAAGAGGTGTTTGTTATATGCAAGTTGTCCGCTATATCGACCTAAGCCAGTGAAACGTTTACTAAACTTAACACTTTAATGAAAAATTCCAACAAGCCTCGGATGAGACCCCTTTTTTTGATGACGGCAAACGTATAACGGACTATGATTTGAGGGTATGCACTTGGAATATCCGGACCCTTTATGGGGAAGGTGCCTCTGCCCGGCTGGTTGATTTCCTCGGGAAGACAAAGGCTGACATCACCGCCATCCAAGAAATGCGATGTACGGAGCAAGGAAAAGTAAGTGCGAATCCTTGCGATCTCTACTACAGTTGCCACGTAAAGGAGCGCAAATTCGGTGTTGGATTCGTGGTAAGACAAAGACTCCGTCGCCGAGCATTGGCGTTCAACTCGGTGGACGAAATCTAGTCACACTCCGCATCAAAGCGTGATTCGCCAACATCTCGCTCATCTGCCCGACGGAAGAGAAGGACGAGGCGTCGAGGGATCTCTTCTATGAGTACTTGGAACGTACATATGAGCGCTGCCCTCGACACGCTGTCTAAATCGTACTCTGCGATTTTAATGCCAAGGTGGGCCAGAAGGGGATCTTTGGCGCCACTGTCGGAAAATTCAGCCTCCACGACGAAACGTCCGATAATGGACTGAGGCTGATAGACTTCGCCGGGGCCGGAAACATGGTAATATGTAGTACTAGGTTCCAGCATAAGAACATCCACCAAGCTACATGGCTGTCTCCAGATCGAAAAACGAGAAACCAAATCGATCATGTTGTGATAGACGGAAGACATGCTTCAAGCCGTCCGTACACTCCGAGGGCCAAACATCGGCGCGGACCACTATCTTGTTGTAGCGAAGATACGTACCCGCCTTTGTGCAGCAAAACATGTGCGCCCAACAATGCAAGGAAAGCTTAACGTCGAAAACCTGCAATCACAACAGACTGCCAATTTATTCGCCACTCGACAAAAGACAAAAGAAAGGCCACCCAGCCATTCGCGCGAACTACCGCGGAATCAGCCTTCTAAGAAAACGAACTGATTGGACCTTATCAGTATGGCTTTAGATTTGGCAAATCCACCATAGATCAGGTATTCACAAAACGGCAAATCTTGGAAAAGACCCACGAGAATAGAATCGACACACACCATCACTCTTGCCAACAAGTGCTACTTTTGGCTGAGTAGGCAATTGAGAAGTACAAAGATCACACTCTATAAGTCACTCATCATGCCTGTGCTCGTGTATGGCGCGAAGGCATGGGCAATGAAAGCATCTTATGAGGCGGCTCTTGGAGTTTTCGAGAGAAGGATTCTACGAAAGATCTACGACCTTTACACGTTGGTGATGGCGAATATTGCAGACGATTTAACGATGAGCTGTATGACAACGATATAGACAAAGTGGAGCGAATTAAAATTCAGCGGCTCCGCTGGCTTGGCCATGTCTATCGAATGGACAGAAACGCTCCTGCTCTGAAATTATTCAACGCAGGCCGCGATGCTGGTAACAGAGGAAGAGGAAGGCCTCCTCTGCGTTGGAAAGACCAGGTGGAGAAGGACTTGGCTTCACTTGGCATTTCCAATTGGCGTCAGTTAGCACAGAAGAGAAATGACTGGCGTGCTGTTTTGGACTAGGCCAAAATCGCTTAGGCGGTTACAGCGCCAATAAAGAAGAAGTTGACAATGGAAGCCATTTGTTTCTTTATGGCACAAAGAGTGGATTTCGCAAGGCCATATTGTTTAGAGAAAGGCGTAACTCCTATCCTTCTTCCAAAATTTCCAATTAACTCTTTCCATTTAGCGGTAATATTTTTCAAATGTTTTTCTCCTTTTTGCACTTCAGGTTAAGTGTATCAAACAATTTCATATTTCTTTTGACATGTGTTGTTTGCTGGCTGTTTTTGTGTTTTTTTATTAACTTTTTCCATTGTAACAATGGTTCTTTATAACCAAGTTTTCATTGTTCGCTATATAGAGTGTTCAATGGAAAAAAGTTGTTCGTTATATCCAAGTGTTCGCTATATGGAGTGTACGTTCTATACAGGCTCGACTGTATTTTGATGAAAATTGGCTGAATTTTCTTTAATTTTGCACAAGGTTTGGAGCTCGGATTTTTAGGGTCTTGGTCGTAGAATTAACCATATTTTTATAAAAAATTTGCGAAAATTGAAATAACTAAAAAACAGTTGCCCGTATTGAAAAAAAAAACGCTGTACTTCAATTTATGTGATGGACCGTATAGTATATGTAAGTCAAAAAAAATTAACTACCATTTTTTAGCCACTACGAATTTTTTTAGCTCTTTTTGACCCCTTTTGGCCCTTTTTTTATAAGGAATTTGGCTATCACCAATAATGATTCGCGGCAACATTGGCTGAAACTCTCATGAATACAAAAACAAAATAACACAGCTCTTACACTTACAACGTTTTTCCAAACCATCGTTTCTGGAATATTTTTCGTTGGTACCACACTGTACCATTTCTTTCGTAATTTTCTTCCCTACTATTTCTTCACTTTCTCAAATCTGTCCAATTTTCAACATTTATTTTGCATTCTTGCCTTTATTGCTCTTTTGCATTACACTTCTTAATTATTCACTGGCTATGATTACCAGCACAAACAACTTTTTTTCACTCACTACTGTCTCTGAGCGTAATATCTAAAGAAAAAATTGTGTTGAGAGAATTGTCGCTTAAAAAGTTATTCGGGACGATTAAATTTTACATATCCTTTTACTCTTTTCCAACGTAAGATCTAAAACTGGTATATTTTATTTATCTCCTCAAGCCTCTATAATCAAAAAATTCACGAGATTTTTTTTTTTCAAAAACCATTATTGATAGCAAGCGCCATGTGAGTAACATAAAACAATTCTGCGTACGGTTTTAATTTACAGAATATCCTTTTTGAAAATGGCATTGATCAAGCGGAAAGTTGTAAGTCAAAAGGACATAGATTCCAGGTGTTACAACAATACATTTAAAAAATTAAATAAAATATTGCCCAATGGGCAGACACGTTCGACTACATAAATCCCATAAAACCAATGTGAACAAGCGTCTACATATCGTCGCCTGTGTAAAAGATGTTACGCACGTACGTATGACGCTATATGTATAGTATATAGTGACATACAGTTCACAGCAAAGGGTAAAACGCTTGTTAGAGCTGGGATACTATCGATAGTAATAAAAAAACTTGTACTTATTGGAATTTTTAGCAACTATAAGCTTACACTGAGTTACAATAAAATTTAATAAGCTATAAAACCGCTTACACAAAATTTTTATAGAAATTCGAATTAAAAAGCTTGAAATTTAAATGATTTTGTAGTTTTTTATGTTTTGTACAACTTTTATAAAAAATGAGTAGACACTAAACAAACAGTACTTTATTCGTTTTCTTATATTATGGTAAAATGTTAATAATTTCCTTTGTCCGGATTTTGATATACGCCTCCGCATTTGATCTCAGTTGAACTTTTATAAGTATGCGCTGTCAATTTAAAGGAATATATTTTGTTTTGTTTGTTTTGTAGTATTCGAAATGTATTATTATAGGCAATTTCACTTCTTTGCACCTTAAAAGGGACAAACATATGTATATATAATATATATAATGCAGACGCATAAATTAATAAGTTTATTTTATTATTATAAGGAGTTCTTTTTGATGCACTCAAACTTTAATAAATTTATATAAGCTCTTTAATTTACAAATTTTATAAATTTATTAATTATTTAATTTTCAAGCAATTTAGCATTTCAATTCAATACCTCTCACGACGATAGTAATATCGATACTATCGATGTTTTCAACTATCGTTTCGAAAACTATCGAGTGGCGGTACTATCGATAGTATCCCAGCTCTAAAGCTTGTGTACACACTTCACTTTTCGGTTGATGACATTAATAGGATTCGCTTTGTGTAATGCACAAATAAGAGCTATTGGCTACTACACGCAACCATACTTAGATGTGCAACAGCTCGTTTGGTAAGCAATTACAATCATCAAAATACATATGTACATACATATGTACATATATGTATTTACCCAGTATGGAAAGAAACTAGTTTAAATGTTGACGCTTAACCAGTTCTTTACTCACCACAACTAATTCAAGATCTGATTTTCTTCCTTGGAACGAAATGTTGACTTTAACATGGCGATGTCCTTAAAGGAGTCAATTATCCGACTATGCATTTGATTTCAACTACTTTAAAATGCATTTGGAATACGCTTTCATTCTGCACTAAACAGATACTTGTTCATATTTCCAAGACACAAAAAAGTATTATCATTTTCACATGTAGTCTCTGTTGGGATTCGAACCCGCACCTTCTAGAAGCTAACAAGTAACAGCAGGCATCTCTGCACGCTCAGCTACAGCCAGACATGTATGTACATATGTATAGTATGTGTGTTTTCANAATACGCTTTCATTCTGCACTAAACAGGTTCTTGTTCATATTTCCAAGACACCAAAAAGTATTATCATTTTCACATGTAGTCTCTGTTGGGATTCGAACCCGAACCTTCTAGAAGCTAACAAGTAACAGCAGGCATCTCTGCACGCTCAGCTACAGCCAGACATGTATGTACATATGTATAGTATGTGTGTTTTCAAATGTTCAGTTTGCATTTGTTTTCAACTACTTTAAAATGCATTTGGCGAAATCACTTCAAAGTCAGTATGTTTCTTTTGCGGATGTTTTCAACCAATTTAAAGGCTGAAATGTTAATTTCCCAAAGTTGGTTAATTTTTCAACTAATATTGAATTATGTATTTGCAAAGGTATCGAAAGTGTAAGCATTTGGTTTGCCTCAAGGAGGTTGCTGGGTGTTTATACATCAATTTGAAGTTAGCTGCCACATAAACAGAAACCGTCATCGATTCGCCACTTCTCGCTCGCTATGTTTAAATTCCGGTCGCTTACAGAAGAATTTTGTATGTGAAAGCAACAACAAAGTTAGCTAGCACGGATAGACGATAGCGAGTTTGGTTGTACCTCATTGAGTTCGTACGTTTCGCAACTCGTTAACTGTTGGCGAATCGATGACGGCTAGAAATAAATTATGTTTTCTGAGATAATTGGAGAGCTATGCCATACTGGGTAGATTTAGGTACATAGGTGTTTATGCATGCATGAAAAAACACAACAAAATTTTTACAGGTCCTACATGGCGTGTGAGTGACGTTAGAGCAGTAAGGTTAGAGAGGAGCGGACAAAATTCATCCCACACGGAGCAGCCTGCCTATACATACATACATACGTATGTACATACGTACAGATTTAGATGATTATCCATATTTTAACTGTTGTTAGAATTGCTGAAGTATAAATATGTGTATGTATGAGGGTGTAATAAGAAATGCGAAGACGAAATACATACAATCAGTGTTACCGCTGAACATTGGGACATATTCATAGTCGAAATAAAATCGACTCTTATGGGCTGTTTTTGCTTACGCGTAAAAGCACATTTAGCGCATTTAGCTCTAAATGCTACTCTAAATGTACATTTATCCATACAAGATTCGTCACCTAAATGCAACTCCATTTTTGCATTAAGAATCTAAATGCTAAAAGCAACCCTGGGATCTTCCAAAATTTCCACGATTCGAACATCGTTTAATGAGAAAAAGTGGCAATATTGCTTTTTCGAGTATACAGTGGCTAGCTGCGTTTCAGTGATCGCCGATCGAGACTTCATTTATTGTTTTACATTATTTGGATAAAGAAAAGTTAAGCAAATTCAACATCGATGTGACGCTGATAGAAATCTGGATCAATTTGTGATCAACTCTCTTTGTTTTGTTTCCTAATTAAGTGAGGAAATTTTAATTGACAGCACCGACAAATGTATATATACACAAACAAATGGTCGGTTATGGTTAAAACAATTCAAGTTTTTGTATTGAATTTTTGGTTTAAAATTAATTTTTTCCTTTTCAGTAGGGTTTTTGCACATTATCTTCTGCCTGAGAGTTGATCGTAATAGATACGGATCCGAATAAGCGACTGGAACACGGCTGTTTGTCAAAAGCATACGATTTCGAACTCGCGTAAATGTACATTTGCTAAATGCGATAGCATGAACGCTCTTCGAAAACATATGTTCGAAAGTGCTAAATGTTGCATTTTAAATGCAGCAAAAACTCTGCATTAGGCTATTTATAGCTATTTGAAATAATTTTGAATGGAATCTGTCAAAAAAGCTGCACCTAACATTAGACTCGACTTTATTTCATATATGAGTATGCCCCATTATTTTTAATAAATTGCTAATGGAGATAGTTTTCTGCCAAATCCTCCCGGGAGCTACGAAAAAGAATTTAGCACAAGAATGATAGAATACAAGATTGCGCCAATGAGAGAGGATTTTTGAGCGTAATTTTTGCGAGACGTCATCTTGGTGCAATCGCGAGAGAGAAATGCTAAAACGCATATAGAAATACATATGTCAACAATGAAGAAAAATGTGTTCATTTTAATATTACATGGGCCAATTTTGCAGGAATCAATAAATATACAAAGATTGATTAATTAGGAACACGTAGCAATAATTTTGGACATGTAGCCCTTTAGATAAGCACAATTTTTAGCACATGAAAAAATGGATGTATTGNAAACAAATATTCTATGTAAGTTAAGTGCTGTATTGCTTTTAAAAACTTACAATTTTGCTTCCAACTCTTCTACTTCCTGCAAACTGCTGTCATAATAAAATACTTTGCGAGGTGTTGAAGTCGTGGGAATATCGGAGAGTATTGCTTCCGTAGGGCTATTTTCCTTATTATTCGCACTTTCATCAGATATATTTGCATCAACAGTATCACTCGCAACGGCTATAAAAACTTAGCTACAGTATAATGCAAAACTTTATATAAATGCAAATTGTTACCTGCAGTGGCAACGGCAGTCTCACTCTGCTCAAGTAACTTGCTGTCGATTCTTTTTTTTTCCCTGTGCTGAGCTCTTTCCGCACGCTGGGAATCCCCCAGATTTTCTTCGTAAATGGTAGGCACCGCACCACGTTTTAAACGACGAAGTTTTGCAAACCCCAAGGCATTTACAAAAACAATATTAAATGCAATTAGTATGAAAATACACAATATGTTACCCATTTCGAACTGTGTATTATTTTCAATATCTTCACTAGTAAAGTGCTTCATGCACACATAGCTCGATTTGGTGTTTAATGCATCTCCTCGCCGACAGAACTGCTTCCACTTTTTCGCCAGGTTTGCGTCCGTAGGAAACGAAAAAAAAACTTATATAGCACGCTTTCCTTTTGTTTTCACTATTACACTTTGCCACTGCACACTTCATTTTGCTTTTTAATGTCTCAATAATTGTTTAAAACCACGCAGAAATATTAACGCACAAATATTAAAATTGTTATTTGGTTTTTTTTTGTATGCTCACAATCAACAAATGCTCCAAGATGACGTCACGCACACTGCTGATTCTGTCAAAATCACAAAGAGCGGATTAGCGGTACCGCGATTGGCGCAATCTCTATTTCTCTCAATCGTGGACACTTGTGTTAAATAGCAAACATGGAGACACAATGTAGGGCGCTCCGAATATTTANATTAGCGGTACCGCGATTGGCGCAATCTCTATTTCTCTCAATCGTGAATTTAGCACATATAAATTGGGGAAATGCTAAGCTACAAGAACGGTACCAGGGCTTTGGCAGCCCTTATACTTAGCTATGGAGTGCCATATTGAGGATAAAACTAAAGAATGTTTTCGTGGAATACTATCATATTTATGACAACCAGCTAATGCAATTTTGCAGAGATCAGCATTGCCAACTTTGTTTATTTTCATTTAAATGAACCTTTTGTTATTATTCAATTGCCATTGTATTATGAAAGCCCTTCTTGTTTAAAGTACATTTAAATGACACTTTAACTAAAATGCAGCTTTTGCAAAAGGAACTTTAAGTGTTTCGTTATAAAATTGGCCCTTAGTTGTGGGTATGTTACCGGCCAAACCCGATCTTAGGAGAACCTAGTTTTTCCCAGGCAAAATTAGTTCTATCTTGATCCAATATATCCGTCCAATACGGAAAGAAGTTGGACGCAATAATATTGTGAACCGAGTACCTGGAGTTGGACTGATGAGGGTATTTTTTTTTTGAAGTGGGCCGAAGGCCGCGTACGCGGAAAGGTGTTCTGCGCAAAAACACTGTGGCCCCTGGTCTAGTTTAGCCTAGGCAAAACTAGTTTGTGTTAAGATCGGGTTTGTCCGGTAAAAGATATAATATAGCAAAACTCAAAGAAAAGTCACATGCAATTCCCCGAGGTATAGATACAAATTCTTTTAATACTGAGTCAACATTAACATCCAGATTGCGATGAATATTAAGAAAAGCTAGCCCATTATGTGCTCGTTCTCTTCCCATGCCTGCAAAAAAAATGTTGAGAAAAATTTTTGTTAAGCTATAAAGCAAGCCACCCCGTAGAAATGTTCCTTTGTTCATAAAAACGTGCCCTGCGAAAAAATTTTAAAATCGGACAACGGAAAGACATGCCCCCAAAGGCAAAGTGGTCAAAATTGCCTATAATTCAGTGAGACCTTTTAATGGCACTTGATGTAGTTTTACCTCCCGATCGAAATTACGCGAGCGCCAAATAAGGAACAAGAGAGACCTTAAAAGTGGCCTTTAGGATATATGGGAGAATATACCCGAAAATATTACCCGGAACTTAGGTTGCTAAACCTAACACTAATTTGTATTAAATAGTTAACCAGGCCATACCATTTTTCAACCTCTTAAGAAGTTTGTCATAATGCGGCCATATATTTCTCGCAGTTTTGCATTAGCTATACAGGCAAATTGGTGAGTCGGTGTGTACAGCTTGCTGTCGGTGCTTCGGGTTCAGAAACAGACGCTTCGGCCTTGGTCAGCTCATTAGCCCTCTTGTTTTCATGCATGTATGTATGTATGTTCGTATGGCCGGGAACTCAGATGAGAGAGCTTCCTATCGATCGGCTGTCGAGCTTGACTCACATTTGCAATCTCTGACCGTTTTAGACTTAGCTGGTTGACTGGTAATTGTAACGATAACACTGCCCAACATAAAGCAGCAAAACTATCGATGGCACTATCGGTAGTATCGATGGTTTTTGACTATCAAAAACATGGATGGTTTTATAATCACTGCCTGTAGCCAAAACTCGTTGATAAACTTTTGTTCCCTAACAAATATTTCGACATATTTTAGCAATTCTGATCTCAATTTCAATACAAGTGGTTATGTTTAATTTTTGGACTTTTTCAATCGAATTTATCGACAGTGTCGACGTTTTCGATAGTATCGATACTATCGACGATTGTGACTGTCGACTATCGAAACTATCGATGGCCTCGATCATCTTGCATCAATCATCAGCAGATATATTGCATCAATTTATTGTTTTACTGAGGTTCAAAAATGTCCAAAAACGCGTTTTTCGGTACCTTTAAACTTAAGTTCCTCGAAATCTAGAGCCAATTAAATATCTTTATGATCTGGTTCGGATTCTACGGAAAAAATCCTATAAGAATCGGCTATAATATTTTAGTCAACAACATGGCTAAGGTAATGAGAGTGGTAATGGTAATGGAAATAATAACGCTAATAGTATTGGTAACGGTGTTGGCAATGGTGCTGATAATGGTAATGATAATGGCAACATTCTTGAGTTTTATATTTCAATGCAAAACTAAAAACTCCCTAAAATTGAAGCTGAGTGCACTTTTCCTTTGCTAATAAACCTGGTGCTAAATACTGACTTACGTAAAAAGCCATGATCTCGACGTTTCTTTATACACAAAATATTCCAAAATCTATACACAAGCGGACATTTGTACGTAGATATAATCATACGTACAAGTACATATTAAAGAATTTATGGATATTTTTTCCACAGCCAGGACTTGATACGACTAGCTAAACCGCTGGTTGATTTGATTACTTTATTGGTTTTTATATCGGTAATTTATTCATAGGAAGACATACGAATACACGAATGTATTAAGTGGCTGGGCATTGGTACCAGTGTTGCCAGGTCATTGAAGTGGGAAATCGTCAGTTTTAATAAACAGAACCAGGAAGCCCTTTTGCTTTTTTCATTTTATTCTAGCTTCTGATTGCTTTACGTAAAAAATAAAATGTTTAAATTTTTTACGAATTTTTAAAATTTGCATTACTTTTAACAAAAATACTTTTAATTGCAATAAAATTACATTTTCGTCTTCATTTTTTTTTCAAACTGAAACTTAACGATGTGCATTAAAAACTGTTCATACTTACAAGATTCATTATTCGCTTCGCTCAGTAAAATATGTACCAGTACACAACTTTTCAACGCAAAAATTACGAATTTGACCGCCAAAGACAACACAAATAGTTATGAAATAAAGAAGGAAACTACTTATCTACTACTACTACTATTAGTGCTGCCACATGATTTAATTTCGATATGACAATTATGTATTAGCAGAAATGGTAAACTCTCAACAAGTGTTTACACTGTAATTTTTAGTTATCTGTGTAACTTCTCCGAAGTTGAAAGCCAGCCAAATTTGCACATAAAGAAAAATCGTCATTGGATCATAAATATCGTCAAATCGTCATAGCAATGAAAAATCTTCAAAATGACTACCAAATTGGCAACCTGGCAACACTGATTGGTACATACATATGCATATATACACACAAGCGCTAATACATAGATGGGTCGTTCTTAAAAACATGACCATTCTGAATTTTGTAATTTTTAAAAATTAAGTTGGCCAAATATGTTTATAATTGGCCTCATGTGGTTACGGATGGTATCAACAATAGGAATCCATAACCAGCAGTATTTTTTTTAATTTTTGGAGTTTTTGGAGTTAATAAGTCACAGAGTGGACCGGTAACAGAGGGGACAAATTAACTCAAAAATACCATATTTTAGCTTTTTATTCGAATTTTGGAGAATTTATTTGTCCACTTAATTAATGTACATAAAATATTTATAAAAAAATTATAAAATAAATAAAAAATCACTTTACTCACCGTTTTTCAACAGTAACAGAGTTGACACTGAATAAGGGTACGTACCCGGCATACAATTGGGTTCCTTACTCAACAACGCACTAAACAAGACTGAACAGTTCAAAACACATTTTGTTGATTTTAGCTAAGTTATGATGGAGAAGCATAAGAGAAATATACGCGTCATAACGTTTAACAAACATTTTTCAATAAAATGAGTGGACGTAACAGAGGGGACCAAAACCTGGGGACACAAATTTTCTTCATAAAAATTATACAAAAAAATTATTTTTCATCATTCTTTTCTATATATGGTATTAATATACACAAACTGAATAACAAAAATTGTAAATATTATTTTTTTTCAATTTTATTTCAACTGAAAATAACTATTAAATTTTTATAAATTGGCTCGGGACACAGGTTTTTGCTAAACCTTTGACATTGAAAATATTTTTTATGTTATTTTCAGATAATTAATTATTTTTTTTTTATAATATAGTTACGTAGAATCGATAATAATTTATAAAAATGCAGATATTTTTCTATTTTCTTTTTGAAGAAACAAAATATAAAATAGTAAAGTCTGGGGACACCAATTGGTCATGTTTTTTAAGAACGACCCAGATATATATTTATTTAGTGCATGTTTGTTTTTAAAATATATTGTAAGTATTTGGTTGGTTCAATGCCGCAACGCCATTCCTTGCGGATTAATTAATTGTCAATGTGTTGTTGCCCAGTTGGCCTATGAAATTTTATTGGTAGTCGGTTAGTATGAAAATTTAATGTGGCATATTGTCGGTAGTTTTCTATTAAACTGTGGCCACTTTGTGTAAAGTATATATGTATGTATGTACATTTTTGTATGCCGTTGACTGACTGTGCGCATAAATTATTTATTTATTTTTTCAGTCATATCTGTCGTTTTTGGTGTAGATTTCATCGCTGATTTATGTGATTATTGCAATTAGTTTGTAAATTTTACAGTTTATTCCATTTAATAAATTTGCAATATGAACTCTGAAGAAGTAATTAATTTATGTTGCTCGTTGGCTAATAAAATTCGTAATTTAATGATTTGATGAGAATGATTAAAACTTATTAAGAAAATATGATTTTCTACTCTAAATTCGGAATTGCTGCAAGTTTAAGGGCCAGTTTTTCAGTGCCAGATTAAACTTAGTTTAAGTAAACTGAGTTTGAATTGAACAGCTGGCTGACATTTGATTGGCTAATCTTAGTTTAAAGCAGCCAGCTCGGGCGTTTAAACTGAGTTTAAACCACGGCCGTGCACTGAAAAACTGGCCCTAAGAAGAATGGTGATTTTGTTTCTACCAAAAAATGTCGCCTTTTGATTGCCCCTTTCTCTTTTCGTATTCGATTCTATGTCACACTCTTGTAAGGCAAAAGAGGCACATTCTCTGTCCTTTGAAGCTTTGTCAGAAGAGATGGTTGCCCTGGAAATCAGATGTTTGTTTAAAACGACAATGTTATGAAATGCATGAGCTAGACAAGGACCAGAAGGCAAACACACATGCCTTTTAACATCAAAACACATTTTGCACAGGGGAAGGGCAACATTTTTTGGAAGAAATGAAATCACCATTATGTTTTGTTTGACCGAACTGACTACAAAATTTTTTTAATTGCGTCATGGTTTGAGCAAAGTGATGGTTTGCGTTGATACGTTACCTACCAAAATTAATAGAAAAATGCAGCCAATAATTAAATACCTGTATCTAATACTACTAGCTCCTCTTCTTCTTCATTTATGCTATAACAGCCTAAGCGATTTTGGCCGAGTTAAACAAAGCACGCCAGTCGTTGCAGTGGGGGCCTACCTCTTCCTCTGCTACCACTAGCGGGTTTTGAGTTGAATATTTTCCGAGCCGGAACGTCGGAGTCTATTCGAACAACATGGCTAACAGGCTAACCTAATATTCACGTACGCCGCCAATTTACTGTAAAAAATTTCTCATGCACTTACAACTTGTATGGGACCAACCGAAAGTGAACGGCGTGCGTATGAAGCTTACTCAATTTCCAAATTTTTGTTATGCGTGACATTTTGATCTGACATTTCGCTCAATAAAATCAAATGCAAACGCCCGCAAGCCAATTTCGGATGACGCAAGCTGCGAATATTAGGTTAGCCTGTAAGCCAGCGGAACCGCTGTATTTTAATTCGCTGCACTATGTTTATGTCGTTGTAAAGCTCATACAGCTCATCGTTCCATCGTCTGCGGTACTCGCCGTTGCCAACGCGTAAAGGACAGTAAATTTTGCGCAAAATCTTTCTCTCGAACATTCCAAGAGCCGCCTGATCGGATGTTGTCATTGTCCATGTTTCTGCGCCATAAATATACCAACACGAGCATGATAAGTGACTTATAGAGTGTGGTTTTCGTACGTCGAGGCCGGACTTTACTCCTGAATTGCCTACTAAGTCCAAAGTAACACTTGTTGGCAAGAGGAATTCTACGTTGGATTTCCATTCTGTTATTATTATCGGTGTTAATGCTGGTTCCCAAGTAGACGAAATTCTCTCGAATTCCAAGAAATGCTCCTATCATCATTGAAACAAACGAAACAGATCAAAGATTAAAATCGGTTCACTCACAAACACACGTACAGAAGAATTATATATACATATAAAGACAGGTAAAAGTTTCGGTACGCTTGGAAGGTGCCACGCCCCCTTTTCAAAACGCTTCAATTTTCTCTGTGAGTATGGGATTGATTTCATATATATCCAGACCATGCTCGAGTACTCTGTCATGAACACTTCCAGAGATATGCAGTATGAAAAATTCGGTTGTTATGGGAGGTGCCACGCTCTCTTTTCCAATAACCCACATTTTTTCCATGGGTATGCGATTGATTTCATTTATCTACATACCAAGTTCCATGCCATGGTTCTGCCTGACTATGCGATTGATTTCATGTATTCTCGCTACCATGTCAAACTATCGAATATGCAAAAATGCTTTTCCAATAACGATACCTTGCGCATGTGTTTAGAATGATACGCAAGTTGACAAATCGTTAAATTTCGAGTCTTCTTAGAAGCAGAGGATACTGGTTTTAATAAAATGTCGAATGCCCCACCTTTTTTTAATGACAACAACATTTTTTACAATAGTTTTTTTGCTCTCCTGAAAAGTACCCAATTTCACCTTCGATAGGTTGACATGGTAGCGACGATATCTCCATACCAAGTGCCAGTACTCACGAATACTTTAAGAGATATGTAGTATGAAAAATTCGGTATGTATGAGAGGCGTGCACCTCTTTGCAATTTGCAATAATCCAAATTTTTTGCAATAATCCAAATTTTTCTCCATGAGTGTGCGATTGCTTTCATATACCTCAATGCCAAGTCCCAGTACTCTACAACTAACACTTCCAGAGATATGTAGAGATATGGTATTGTGTTTTACCATAACTTTCTTCACTGCCTACTCCATTTTTTGTTCTTCGCAAAGTGTTTAAACGATTTTCGAAAAATTGCCCGTATTATCACTGATTACCTACTTCGAATTTCGCTTTGACAGTGAGTGTTGATTATCATTGCGACTATTGCATAGTGCTGAATGATGCAATTAACATATGTACATATTTATGTTCCCAGCAAGAAATTATCAATTATTGAAACATAGTTCATAATTAGTCTGACTTTGACAATCTTGCATCAATTTGCTACCCATTACGCGATTCGCAACATATTAGGTGCGTTCGACAAGTCAAAAATTTGTAATGGTTTTTCCAAATTTTTACTGGATGGCGTTCGATAACGACAAAAAATTTTCCAACACACAAAAATTGAGAGAGCAAGCGTTCATTTTGATGCAAGAGA
>NW_016167111.1:5838-22313 GCF_001687245.7 Rhagoletis zephyria | reverse complement strand
TAGCAAAATTAAATATTTTTGCATGCGCGAGCTGTTAGCTATTTTCGGTCGAGTTTTGAGTGAAATTATTTTGAATAGATTCAGTTTATTTATTTACGTACAATATCTGTTAAAATTCAATTTTTAAAGCAACATATTCACTATTTTCAATGAATATTTGTTTCGGTGTATAGCTGATCTCGACCCTGGACATCCGCGAACTTCAAGGTTAAGGTTACACGATGGGTATATCATATGGGAAACTACGGGAAATTGGCCTAAGTGTGTCTCTCTGCCGGACTGTGCGGAATGACAACCACCGTAACCAAATCTGATCTAATGTCTAAAGCTTCTGCGTCAGAAAAGCTACAATAATTCGACATTTTAAAGGAATTACTTCGCGCGAATCACTAAACCCTTGCCAATTTCGATCTGCTTGTTAAATCATGCACTGAATAAACATATTGTCCCGTGTTTTGAACATATCCGTGACCGACAGTCCCGTTGCAGTCGTCGTCGCCCTAAACTTGTGCCATATGGGAATGGATCCGAAGGCGCTTTGCTTCAGACGGAGAGTCAAGCTTAGTTCTAGACCCTTTGGAATTCTCATTTATTATTCTTGAAAAGACTAATTTAGGTTTTTGGAAGTTTAATGCTGAGCCCTTCTTTGCTTGTTCAGAGGTATCGTGTTGTGCTTGGCTCAGCTTGAGCTGAATGTGTACAGTATCTCACCGTGTACTATGGTGTAGATACCATCTACGTAAGCAGTTGGTTAAGCAGGTCGTCCTTACATTGTCCTTAGTGTTGAGTTTTAAATCGGCTTACCTGTAAAGAAATATAAAAGAATATAAAGGTAAGTTCCAATATTGTTTCAAAGATATTAAAAAACATACATATCTGTGTTCGTATGGAAAAGTAGCTTATGTCGAAAGGCCGGTTTTAGTATAATGCGGCATCCCCTTTATTTTTTAAACGACAAGGAATTTTTTGATGAGACTTTAAAAGAATATTGACTTGCTAGTACCGGAACTATTTCTTGCACGTTTATTAGCTAAAAGTTGTTTAACGGCTTAGCGCCCGTAAATCATTCGCAATCGTATGCTGCGAATGCCGATTTATACTAAAGCCAGCCTTTCGACATAAGCTACTTTTCCATACGAACACAGATATATTTTGTATGCAAAGAGGTAAAGATGTATAAGGCGATAAAAGGGCAAAACTGTTAGAAACTATTTGTACTATATAAAGTAATACACCCATATTTATGTACGTGTGTGTATGCACATAAGTATCGCTAATTCTTATCAGGTCACACTTTGTTGGGAATGTAAGCTCGCTTTGCGCGTGCCGGAAGTAGATCGCGTTGTCGTTAGCGTGGGTTAGCGTGGGTTCACACCCGGTAAGAAAAATTGAGCTAAAAAATAATAGAATAAGAATAAAACTTTAAGTTTCGCGGAATTACCATTAAAAATGTTCGTGTTTTTACGTGACGTGATATTATTTGTGCATATATCGAAGTGGGGATTTAGTTAGCTTTTGCAGAGAAAAATTTCAACAAAACCAAAAGCGATTAACGATATCTGAAATAATATCAAAATTCTAATATGGGAGAAAAATGTTTTCTCCAAAAATGTCGTAATTCATAGTTCGAGCAGGCCATCTGGGGCAGCGCCTGCTTGCCTTGCATGGTGTACAGGGGCACCCCGCAGGGAAGTGTTCTCTCACACCCACTAGTGGAGCTGGGGAAACACGGCTGTCGGGTAAGTGCCTATGCAAACGATGTTGCACTCGTAGTTAAAGGTAAATACCTGAACACGCTGTATGAAGTGACCCAACGGCACCTTAACATAGTTACTAACTAGGCTGCCAAAAATGGCTTCGCCGTCAACCGAAGTAAGACAGAAATTGTCTTATTTACAAGAAAATATAAAATTCCCGCCGCTGTCTGACAGAGTCAAGTACTTGGGCTTGCTCCCAGACAGGGAGTTGTCGTGGAGGCCAAACATCGAGGAAAGGGCAAGGAAGGCCACAGTGGCCTTATATTGCAGGGAGCTATTGTTGTCTATTGGCTGTACGAGACCGTAGTCAAGCCAATTATGATTTATGGCGCTCTAGTCTGGTGAAACTCACTGGAAAAAGCTATACTAGCTAGGCTGCTGGAGCGTTACAATGGGCTACATTAATTGGTATTAGTGGGGCACTGCGGACCGCCGCTACATTAGCACTGAAGGTAATGCTGAACGTAGTACCTGTCGACGTTGCAGGCAGAATTGTCGCGGTGCGTACGGCTATTAGACTCAGGCAAAGCGATTGGTTAACCAACTTAGGGACTAAACACTCTGGAGTTCTAGGGGGCTACGATCTCATCCCTAATCGTACGGATTACTGCGCCACCGATATACCTCCTAGGAGCTTCTTCTCTGTCCGCATTCCCTTAAGGGAGGAGTGCGCCGGGTGGGATTTCTGGAGGATGGGTGCGGTGAAATTCTTTACGGATGAATCGAAACTAGACGGCAGGGTTGGTAGTGGGGTCTTCTGTCGAGAGCTGAGCATCAGTACTAAGATCAGGCTCCCGAACTCCTGCAGGGTATTTCAGGCGGAAGCAGCTGCTATCAAGGAGGCGGTGGATTCACTGCTAAGGGGCAATATAACAGCCAGGGAAGAGAGCTTATATTCTGATAAGCAAGCGGCTACCATTACCTTCAGTTCGTAGGAGGTGCACTCTAACTTGGTTTAGGGGAATGTCTGATCTCTCTTTCGGTCACGTCGGAATAATTCTGCATTAGGCTTATTTGGGTTCCAGGTAACAACGACATTGAGGGGAACTGTTTGGCTAACGAACTGGCCTGGGAAAGTACTCGTGAAACGTTAACATCAGATAAAGAGCGGCTGGGGGTGCCATTGATCGCTTGTCGTACACTCTTGGATAGATGGGCCTCATGTCAGCTCAACGAGCGCTGAGCGAAAACCCCGACATGCGAGATCGTAAGGTCCTTTTGGCCGAGGGTAAAACTAGGGGGGGGCTGTCGAGGGCACTCCTCACACTCTCCTATCGATATTTACGCAGTAAGGCTACCGGACCCCTTATGTCGCAGTTGCCTGGAATATATAGAACGAGGTGAAATCACATCAAAACTACCTTCTTTGGTGCCCAGCGTTTGTGAGGCTTTTGGATCTCACTTTCTAAATAGCCCCGAGGAGCTCTGGGACATTGAGATTAGCCCAACTCGTAAATACATAATCGGCTCGGAGCCGATTCAGAATTGTGGTATCACAAAGGACAATCTCACATTGTCTAAGTGAGCTCCGGGGCTGCCACCTTACCTTACCTAACCTAACCTAGTTCCAGCACATGCATCTATACATATGTCACAAGAATATTTCATTTTGAGTACTTCTATTGCTACTGTAGATATGTAGTTCGCCATAATTTTAATGATTTTTTCTGAGTTTGCTGCTGGTCCGGTTAGGAATAAGACCCTAGATGGAGAGCCAACAAAAGTATTACTTTTCTGTACGTATTGTTCAGAAAAAAATCTTTCTTAAGCTGAATAAATGGTGTTCAATATGATAAGGAGATGCAACTTTTTTGTAATTTTAACAGTGGGTATGAAAAGCGATAGAAATTTATGATACGCCTGCAGAGTAAACCCAAAGTTTATGATCACCATTGAAAATAGTTTTAACATACACATGTACCCAACAATTTTTATTGAGCTTGAGGCCGTTTTTAATGAAAAACTTATTGTGGAAAAGCAACAATAATTTGAAAAATGGTAGAAGTGACAGCTATTATTGTTTGATCGTCGGTTCGAGTCCTACTGAAAGAAGGCTGATGAGGAAATGTTGTGATTTCCGAAATAGTTATCACTTCNGTTGCTTTTTCACAATAAGTTTTTCATTAAAAACGGCCTCAAGCTCAATAAAAATTGTTGAATATAATTGTTATAAGGCCATAAAATAACAAAAACAACTACATATGTGCTGGATGGGCTTACAGTTCAAAAGGCGGTTGAAACATATTTTTACAAAAAGTAAGAAAATAGCATAGTTTTGCCAGATAGCAAGGTAGCTGGATTGCTGAATTCCGCTGAGTACGCAAATCAACGGGAAAGATAATGGATATTATGAATTCAAATTTAATTAAATGAAAAACATCAACCAATATTTGCGCTTACATATGTAAGTACGTTTATATGTATGTAGATACATTTGTGGAAGCTTGACTGATAAATCGCTAATGAAAAGTACGACTCTGATATTTGCATACAATGGTAAAAAATACCGCTACATAAAATACATACGTGTCTACATACATATGTACATACAAAACTATGTTAATTTATTTTGCAATCTAATTGCTATTGGCACTTTGCTGGCGCTTGTTGAAAATTTATGAGGCGCTAAAAAGATATTACCCACTTGCCTGAGGTGCAGACAGCGAGACAGACTGTCCGACAGATGGACAGGTAATCCGTATGTACGGGTATGCATGAAAAAGCAATAGATTAAGTGGCTTATATGGATAGACAGTGGAATTAATAGCTGTCACTCGATTGTGAGTGAGTGAGGTTGGGATTGATTGAATATTTTACAGCAATGAGGTAGAGCCTTGGCGAGCATTCAAAAGCGCTATTGTGTCTTCCTAAATGCACTGGAGAAATTTTATTTTATCCTCCCTTTCCTATTTGGCACTAGAAAAATTTTCTTTTCTAGATGAATTTGAAAAATTTGACATAAGTAATTCAGCACAATTTTGTTAAAAAATTCTTACTGGTTTTACATAGAAATATTTATTAAAAATAAAAAAATTATTCATTCATTGTATGTATGTATATGTAACAAAATTGTGCTGAATTGCTTATGTCAAATTTTTGAAATGCATCTATAAATGGAAATGTTTTCTATTATTCTTTTTATGTACATTTGATAGCTGAATTGAAGTGGTACTGCTAATAACCAAATTTTTAAGCTACTAGTCGTTTTCTATTTTATTTATTTTTTAAGTAAGCTAAATGAAATTATTCTAGTTGAATTTGTGCTGAGTTCTTAATAGCTTAAGTTGGTAACAGTATCAAAAATAAAAATTTAAGCAAAAAAAAAACTATTTTGCTGAATGCGTGCTGAATCGCCAAATCCTCTTTTGCCCGTTTAACATTATTAGAGGTGTACTTTTTTTTAGCAAATTTACTATAATTGTGCTGAATGTCTTTATACGCTGTGCAAGGTCAATAATGAATAATGCTGAATAACATAATGAACTTGACTGATTCTCAAAGGATACCAAAATGCGAGAAAAAGTTGTGTATAGAAGAATATATTGTAAATAAATACATACTGAAAAAGTAGAAAATTGCGATAAATTACCCTAATTTGTTTTAAATTGCCATAAGAAGTATGTTCAAGAAACAGTTTGTAGCGCTGAATTTAGATTAAAGCTGCGGAATTAAATTTAAAGGAGCCGAAATTTTCTAAATTTTATATAAAAAAGATTTAAGCGACATAATTTACGGTGCTGAATTAAATTATACGCCGCTAAATTTCATTTTATTAAGCTGAATAGTGCTGGAATACGGTTAATCAAGTTTATAAAGATAACTAAGCACATGTTTTAAAATAATACAATAAAAAAGTGCTCACTTAAGTACATTTTTGATCAAGTGGAATACATACACACTTATATGTACCTACTAAAAAGATATTGAATGAATAAAATACTTTAAAAATCTGAAAAATGGCCGCATGAGTAAAATGTCGCGGAAAATATTGCTTTAAGACAATAGAAAACAAACAACCTTCAATGCTGAATTTAGTTTTCGACTGTCAAATTAAAATTTGTGGAGCTCAATTTTTTATAATTGTTTTAAAAGAGATAAAGAGCGAATAATTCTTAGCGCTGAATAGAGTTTAAGGCTTCATACCATAACTTTGGTGATGAAATTTAGCGCTGAATTTAGTCGAAGGCGGCTGAATTTACATAATTGGAGCTGAGTTATGCTTAGTCTCATCCAATTAAATTTGACGTGGATAGACGTTAATATTCTGATAATTAAATTTTTTTTTGCGCAAAAAAATTTATATACATAAAAAAAATTCGGTTCTAATTTTTATACGAATTTAAGAAACAAATATTTTAAAATCCTTAATTTAATTGGGAAACCGAGCTGAATTAGGTTAACATGTTCAAAGTTGTTGTAAAAGCATGTATAGTAACAAATTTTCAACGCCGAATTTAGTTGAGGGCAGCTGAATTGATTAAGTGGAGCTGAATAGCGCTTATTCGCGCTGAATTTTATGGAGAAGCATGCATGTGTTAAAAAGCACGGATAAGTTTTAATACAAGAAATAATATTTTTCTCTACTGTTTCGTAGCATAATTTCTCACCGTGTACTTTTCATAACGCTTTAACTGACAAGCACAGTGCTGCATTGGAGCGTCAAAGCGCCATTAAATCAACACACTCGCGCAATGCATAGTCGCTGATTTATGGCAGAAACTAAATTTATGGCCATTTAAAAATAATCACAATAAATTGTGTTTTATTTTTAAATTTTTTATTTTTTTGCATTTTCTACGCTCCCAGCGCAACAAGCTCGTCGTAATATGTATGTTTTATTTGTATGCTCGCATGTGTGTGTGCATATGTATGTGCGAATGAGTTAAGCACGCGCCTTAGACGCAGACGCAGCCCGCTGGCTTATCGCTATTTTAGATCAAGCAAAGCGCTAGTAAATTCACAATCGCCAGTTAGATCAAAGTCATCTGAATTGTTGTTCACATTGTTGTTATTACTGGTTAATAGTTTGTGTCGTATAATATTGTAAGTACATATAGAATTTTCCATGTCATGTTGCCGTTTGCCTTGTTGCGCTGTCAGTCAGCATTTTGGAGATTTCAACTTTAGTCGAATATCAGTTGCCAACAATCTGTCTTAGCCGCCTTAGTGTCCTATAAATGCCAACAATGCGTCTAATAAGCGTCGGCTATATAAATAAGTGCATATGTGTCTATATGTATATGTATGTATGTATGTAAGTAAGCATGTACATATGGGAAACAAACTAGCTCAAATGTAGCAGTTTGACATTATCTAGCGCTGACAGTAAAGTTGCGCATGCGCGCACAACAGCTCCACATTTTGTACTTACCGCGGCGCTGGCAGTGGTGGCAGCTGTTATGGCAAAGGATTTATGGCTGCGATTAAGCGCATTAAGATAATTACATACATACATACAGACGTACTTATGTGTGGGTACTGTCTATGAAGCGAGCCTATCAAAATGGACAAGCGTATGAACATGAGCATTGAGGTTTGAATGCGCTTAGATATGTAGGTACAGGCCATTGGCTTGCAAATAGAATTACAATGCATATATGTGTGCAGGTAGATATGTATACTAGAGCCGTCTAACCTTTGGGCCATTTAAGCTAGCTTGATTTATTTATGAAATTCTCCTTTTTTTTGGCTTGAAATTTGTGCGGAAAATCCTATCTGATTCAAAGCTTTCATGCGCTATTGCTTTTGATTTGTTGATAACCACCCGCGGTGTATTAGCGGAAAATGCCGCGTTTGCACTAAATTTTTCCGGCACATACGTTTGCAGGAAAAAAACTCAGATTATCTCCAGCTAATCGCAGCATTACAAGCCATATGGCCAGCGCCAACTAAGCATTCGGTCAAACTAAGCACAGCTAAAACCTAGCCTGGGTCTTAGCCAATTTTTACGCTGACAAATTGCTTTTACTGCTGCAACGGCTTACATTTTTGTAGAACAAAATTTCAAACCAATCACTTAAACCGAATTTTTTTTTTGATAATTTTTTATTCGCCCGCTAGCTGTGATTTATGCGCCAATTTCCGTGCCACACAGTATTCACAAACTACTTTGCCTTTTTACATACATACATAATTTTCCGCACTACTTCTATTGCCTTCGTACATTTTACCTCGCTTTCCGTCGAGGCCACCTTTACTTCTTGATAGTAACGGTATTGTCTTGCTCTTTCACTAGTTTGCTTGTTTGTATTGAAATGTTCACGCGTAAATCAATTTCGTTTCATGTTGCAATTCGCTTTGGCTCATTGGCTGCTCATCGATTTGCTTGCAACGCCAATCACCGAAGCAGCAGCAACAACGGAAATGTTGCGGCAATTAATCAAATTCGCAAATGCGCTTAACTAAGGTATAGCACACAGTGCGTTCCGAAAGTATGCACATACTATATTAGGGTGGTCCTTGCAGACCAAGTGCATCAGTATAAATCTCATTGAACAGTAGACTGGGTAAAATGAACAATAAGCAAATGGTGTTTCAGGCAAATGCAAAAAAAATCCAGTTGAATTTAAGTAAGAAGCTGCTGAATTAATTTCCTAGGAGCTGAATTGTGCTGAATATATTGTATTATGATAAATGGAAATGGAAAAATTCGAAAAATTGTGGTTGAATTATTTATTAAAGTTGAGCTAGCTGAATTTGAGCTGAATAACATGAATGAATTTCACACAGCTAAAAAATAAGTGAACATCAATAAATTTTTCGCGCTGAATAAAAAAAAATTGCTGAATTTATTTTTTTGAAGTTAAAATGCACTTAAAAATAGGTAATAGAATAGCTGAAATTAAATATTAAAAAGCAACCACAGAAATGTAGCATGTGTAATTGAAAATAAATATTTAGCTAAGCTGATTTGGAGCTGAATTGTATATGATTAAAATTTTCGTGCTGAATTAAAAATATAGCAGAATTTAATTACTTTTTAAACTGAGCTGCGCTGAAAAACACTTAAAATATATATCTGAAAGAAATTTTATGAAGCTGAATTTTTAACTGGTTAACCGAACTTGTTGCGTTGTGCGAAATTGACCTAAATATAAAAAAAACGGAAAAATGCGAAAAATTATGCTGAAATGAATTTTTTGAAGCTGAATTGCGCTAAAAAACTTAGAAAACAATTTTTTTGAATGTAAAATGGAGAAATATTAATGACTTTTTACTGCTATTAAGTGTTTACTAAAGCTGAATAACAATAATAAATTTTAAGTGAGCGCGAAATAAATAAATGTTAAGAAATTTCTTGCGCTGAATTCATTTTCTTGCAGCTGAATTATGCTCAATATTGGGTCATATGAAAATTCTCAGGGAATTTTGTCACTATGCGGCGCTGATGTTCATACATCTGGCAACACTAATACAAATGCGTAAAACTGACGTGCGTTTGAAGGGCGACCTTTCATGCTATATTCTTAGGGAAGACAAAGAGTCATATTGATTTGAAAGTGTGTGAAATATCTGCAGAGATACGCTATGTTTTACTATAAACAAATTTGAAAACGCTGCAAATACATGCCGCATCCAGGAGTGGTTTGCTCTACTCCGGTCCAGAAATTTTGATGTTGAATAGATATGTAAATCGCTATGGTCTGTCTTTCACTGTAAAAGTCGATGAAATAATGCAAATGGTGGAGCAAGATCGGCATGCAAGCTGTCAGTAGATAGTTGAGGCATTAAGCATCAACAATATGACAAGTTGGAATCATCTAATAAGAGCAGGCCTATAAGAAGCTCGACGTTTGGGTGCCACATGAATTAACGCAAAAAAAGTAAGTTTGATTGACCGAATGAAACGCAACGAAAATTAATCATTTTTGAAGCGAGTCATTACGGGCCATGAAAACTGGATTGAATACGTGAGTAAGCTAAGCAAGCAATCATGGTCGAAGACCGATGATCCTACCCAAACGACTTCAAAGCCTGTATTGTGAAGTAATGGACTGCTACAGCATAGTGACACAATCAACTCGGTCTCTTAATTTGCACTACTCAAGAAAGAGCGTTAAGAATTGCACAACAGAAGGGGAGTTGTGTTCCATCATTTGTAGAAGTAGTAATCCTTTTTGACGTCTTGAGCGATTTTTTCTGCCATACAAAGATCTACCGCCCGAAAGTTCATTATTAAAATATGTTCTTTCAAATTGAAATACGCTAAAGGGATTTTAGAAAATTAGAGAATCTTATTTGAGGCTTTGTTTAGATGTATATAGTCGAAGGTCTTTAAAAGTACAATGAGTTAAATGCGTCGAAAATTCCACTAACGGTCTGCCGATTTCTTTGCCTAATAACACCCGCCCTCATGTACAACTCCTTACATTCCTACAACTTACTCGTGAATACAAGTTATGTCTAACGCATTTCTAAAGCTTCGTTCACAAAATTGTTCAAGTATTAACCATCTTTCATACTACATACATACAAATCTTATTCTGCCCTACTTAGTATCGTATGCAATTTTCTCGTCATTATCTTCTAACAAACATTCAAGCGCATCTTATTTATACATTAATGCTGGAATGGTTTTGGTATTTGTTTTAGTATTCCTGCCATAAATTATACATAGTTGCAGCAAATTATGAATTACTGTTTTATGGTTCGAGGGTAGCATTTATGTATGGACGGACATACATAGCGTATTCTTAACATACCTGCTATTTTTAAGATTAAAAAATGGTTATAAAGTAAGTTACTGCCGACAACACAGCTAATGCCCGTAAATACCCATTGGGGAAGTACGATAATAAATTTTAACGCTGTACTTAACAAAACTTGATAAAGATATAAACAGCAGTTGAATGCAAAGGTGGCCGCATGAAGGAATTGCATTTTACATTCATAACAACAACAAAAAAAAATCTGTAAGCTACTAAATAAAAGCTATCAGGAAGTAATGGGAAATAAGCAAAAATAAAAAAAGGTGCCAACTGTATGTAATGCTGCAGTAAATTGAGAAGAAGTTCTTTATGAGAAGTCTCTTGTTCGAAAAGATTATATTCGGATTCGTATGCATATGTAAAAGTATATGCATATTTATATTTTGGTCAGTGTTGATAGACATATTAGAAAACATTTGTCTATATCTATCTCGAGGTTTAGGGGTTGAATTTGCATTGTTGGATATGGTCGTGCTTAGTTGGGGCTCTTATAACATCACGAACTAGGAAGAGAGCTCCATGCAGGCATTTGAAGTAGATTCTAGCTCAACTATACCGGTGTCCTACGCGGAGATCGCCGCAAAGACAAATTTTTGCCTATTTCACAGCCTATCCACCTTCCAGCAGAGCTATCCGGTGGCTTTTTGCTCCTAAGCTTGAAGTAAAGTTCGTACCACTGAGGTCTAATGCTTCTATCTAGTCGTCAGGCGAACATACGTCAGGTAGGAGCGCAATGTTGACGTACGCAAGATAGGACAGTCGATAGTCGCCACCCACGAATGTCATGTTCCTTTTCTAACCAAGTCAGTGGGCCTTAATTGTCTTTAGACTTATTGCATTTAACCTCTTGGTTCCAGGGATTCATACACCATGGCTATTTACAGCCTTTGGATATGTTAAGATACCTTTGCCAACCAGGGTTAGACCGTCTTCTAAGCGAGGAACAAAAGAACGCTTCGTTCACAGTGTGCTGGTTTCATAGTAACTTAAGTTTGTGTCGCGTCATTTAAGGAAACCGACTATAGCCTATACCCTTCCAGGTGTCACAAGAAGTACACAAATAAAATTTCATAAGAATCGGTCAAGCCATTTAAGAGGAGCACACACCCCTGATTTTTTTTGTGTATTAAGAATATTTCATTTCAGAAATTACAATGTCACAATTGACCGAGTTCTTAAACGTGTTACACGAAAATATTGTGAGATGAGCTGATGATAGGAACCCACTCGGATATGCTAAGCTTCAAAACTGTATGCAAATTATATGACAATTAAGACAAAATAGGAATTTAAACACATTTACATATGCAAGTATGCACATTACACATACATAAATTCAAATGTGCATATATACATACATACTAGATGTATACAAGATTTGTAAATGTTTCGCAAATGCAACACCAACAGCCAATAAACTATGCTAAATTGTTGGACTTCTCCGCCGACGCAATATAATTGAAAAATTGACTGGCTTGCTAAACATATGCGCATACCTACTTGCATGTGTATGTACATACATACATTGAGACAATAGTCATAAAAAAATTAAATCTAGCAAATTAAAAATGAGTACTAAGAATTATTGCTACATTGTTTATTGCTTTGTAGCAGATTTGGGTCAGATTTTTGCGATAATTTTTTAATAAACAAAAAATTGTAAAAATAAAAAAACTAATAAGCTCAGCAGTATGTATAAAGAAATAAATGTTCAAATATAAACTATGTCAACATGCAACAGAGAAAAAGAATTTATAAAAGACGCAGCAAAATTGGAGAGTAGCAAAAAAGATAAATGAAAAAAAAAATAAATAAAAAAATACTATCAGGCATATCACGACTTTTATCCAAATAAAGCAGCGTCGGCACCGGGCCTGCTTAGTGGGCAAAACTAGAAAAATTCGCGTTAATTTATTCATTAAAAAGAATTAAAATATTATTTCCTTTTTAACCAAACAATATGCCGCCAGGAAAACGCTAAATTTGTAAATTTAATACTAAGAATTTTTATTAAAGCATTAGTAGCGTAGGTTCTTCAGGCTCTTCATTTTGTGAAATACAATTTTTGGTGTGTTTATATTTTCATATATATATATGTAGATATATTAAAAAAATATCAAAATATAAAAAATTGGAAAAAAATTAAACAAATAGTGGCTCTATGGTATTAAAAAAAATTAAATATTCCATTTTATAGCTAAAAAGGAAACTTTTAATGTAATAACATGCTTTGTTGTTTGTTTTAAAAGAAAGGCTTTTAGCTTTCGGAAGAAAAAAATAAAAACCTTAAGTTGTTCGCATTTTCTGAAACAATGGGCTTTGTGTAAATGTATTAATATTTTTTTCAGATAATGTTGCATAAACATATTAATTTGGCTTTCTATTATTATTAATACGTCGGGAATACCCGCGCTGCGACCTAAGAAGATCTATTGTGATAAATCCTAATTGTAATGGATGGAGATTGATTGCGGAGCCCAAGGTGTATCAGTCTGCTACTCATAATATGTCACATAGAATATGCTTTGGAAAGAATTATGATCCTTCTCATTTTTGTTGTTGGTGTTTCCGACAGGGTAAGAGTATGATGTATTGTTGAACGAAACCGGTTTGTCTCCAAACCAAATTTGACAAGGGGTGACGGGAAAGCCTCCCCAATACATCAGTTATAAATCTATTTGATTGTCGCATTCTTTTTGACTTCCGCCAGTGGGCATCAGTCTGATATTTTTCCTAGCTCCTAAATATTTCTGCAGTGTATCCTTCAGATGTACCGCAGAAAAGGTTGGGACCATGCAAGCGCGTTTGGGCTCCACACTTTGCGAGGCAGTCATCCCTTTTGTTGCCTACAAACCCTTCGGGTCCTGGAATCCACCACAGCGTTACGCTGTTGTTGGCTACCAGGTTGTTC
Organism: Rhagoletis zephyria; assembly: GCF_001687245.7. NCBI lineage: Eukaryota > Metazoa > Arthropoda > Insecta > Diptera > Tephritidae > Rhagoletis > Rhagoletis zephyria. Next base: position 8,937 of record NW_016167111.1, on the reverse strand, counting down.
AAAAGAGTTTTACAGTTGTGCTCAAGCCTTGATGCTATTTTAAAATAGTCTAAGGCCGTTTGTGCTGCCTAACTATCAGCCATAATATTTATTCTGACCCCATTTTCTTCTATAAAGACATTCCCGAACACAGACTTCGATTCGGAAGACCTCCGCCTGACCCAGAGGATCTCTACTTTTGAAGCTACTAGTACTGAGAAGACGTAGGGCACTCCAGCAGGCCTCTTTTTCAATCAGAATATACAGGGAAGGAATGCAAGTAATGACAGCAAAGGCGTTGGATAGAAGCGCATAGCTGCTCCGATGGCCACGCAGACCAGTTGAATTTGACTCTTTAAACAGGTGGCAACCCTCCTATGTGTAGTTTCTGAACAAAGCCTTTTCAAAACCATTTCGGTTGACACACAACATTAATAATTTAATTTAAATATTAATTAATTTGAGTTAAATTTTTTAACAGGTGGCAATCCTTCTCAAAAACTTAGCACATCTATAGCCCAAGCCCTATAATTTAGCACATAATTTTTGAAAATCGAACAAACTGTATGTACCTAAATGCCACAAGATCACAAAGTTTCAACTTCAAACTGCACTTACAATGGAAGTCCGAAAGTTATCAAAAAAAAATTACATCTTTGAACTCTTTCATTTTTAAATACAGCATCCTCAAATTCGCTAAGAAACTAATTTTTGATTTAAATGCGTTCATAATTCTATTTTTGCCCACATTTTGTACGAAAGGGAAACACTGTGCGTTGCTTAACTTTTTATTTATTGCCTATGAAAGTACATGTATTTATGTACTTGTTTTTATTTTTCAGTCATGAAATGTAATTTTTTCATATTCAGCTTTTTTTTGCAATTTACCGGTGCGTTTTTTTATGAATTAAAAATGTAAAGAGCTCTGAAATCGCCAAAAAATAAAAAATATTAATACCGAAAAAGAGCCCAAAAAAAAAAACTAAAAAGAGTTACAAAGCCAATGTTACATGCTGACAGCTTAAGCAAAATAAACACATAAATACTGCATAAAAGGCGAAAAAACGGCCGCAGCATGTCACGCTCCAAAAATTAAGTGATGCGATCGATAAATGCGCGATCAGTGGGCACGATCGGTGCTTCAAGCAAAAAATGAAAACTGGCACAGTAAAAGAGCAACACAACTACCTACATACCTAAATAATATAAAAATATCAAAAACGAAATAAAATCGATAACAATGAATGCAGCAACAATATCGCGCGCGGCGAGTTGCATGAGACATTTAAACCGATCTTCAATTGATCGCCGTTGAAGTGGGTGAGCTAAGTAGGTAGCGGTGATACGTTTAGGCCAAACAAAAGGCTTAAGCATTGCAGACAATAACAAATATCTACAGTTAGACACAAACTTTTATAGAAAATAGCATGAAAGGTGGCGCGCTGCTCAACACGCTTTTGTAGATTAACAGATCGCACTAATATGGCTGCAAATGTATGAATGTATATACATAAATGTGTGTATATATATTTATATAGCAGCAAAGTTAACAAAAAAGCTGTCTGTCTCTCTGCATTACCTGCCCTAAGTAGTATCGATACGGGTAATTGTAGCTAACCGCCGCTTCTCAAAAATTATGCCTGCGGTTATATTGTAGTCATTGAACGTCGTGATTTCGATCGTCAATTTCTTCAACTTTATAGGATGATCAGTTTCATTATACTTTAAGTGGCAGCAAGCAGTAAGTGCCTATTTATAAACTGAAAATGGTGAGTAACTATCACTAAAGCACGTTTAGTGATTGACGATCGTTGATCGTTTGCAAGCAGAAAATCAAAAATATAAAACGATATTTCCGACCAAATTAGATGCCAAGGAAGACATTTGAATGTGTGGAAGTCCACGCTAGCGAGATCAAATATCTTCTGAACTCAATAGGTTTGGCAACAAGTAGGCTACACCCTGCAGGAAATGGGACTAGTTTGTAGCAGTCGACTAGTGCTAACTATTTATTAACTATTTCCTTTGGCCGTAACCAACTACATTTGAAGGGCGATGGCCGCAAAATATGGAGAACTGGTTTCCTCTGCATTAGATTTCAACTAGCTTGCAGCTAACTACTTTTGGACATAAACTATCAATAAAACAAAAAGATTTTTTAAATTTTTATTTATTTACTTATTTTATTTAGCATCACATATTTGCTTATTTGTTTACACGTTCTCTTGTAGGTGGGCTAATATTTGAATTCGATAAGACATAAGTTCAAAATGATAATATAAAATTTCGACCTTTATTTTATTTGTCCTGAATACGAAAAAGAATCTGTGAAGTGCAAAAAAAATTGTATTGAAATTTTTTTTTGTATGAGGATATTTCGATAGAAACTTATAAAGAAACCAAACTCTCGATAACGTTTGCATGACTCCTGCACGACTTTACAACTAACTTAAAGTTAGTTTTGTCATGGCTAATTAAAAGTTAGTTATTTATCGAAATCCCGCAAAAAAGCTAACGAGAAGTTGGTTATTTTAATCAATTGATAATTTTTTTCTGCAGGGCACAAATTTGTCAGCAAAAACTTTTTAAGACACCTATGTAGTCGTGCGGCCGCTTACTTGAGTGGTCAGAGGTGCGTACTGCCACTCCGTAGGACCTGGCTAATTTCTAAATCAAAAAAAGTTTTTTTTTTTGTAACAGTGGTCGCCCATCGGCAGGCAAACTAAAACCTCCGAGTGTATGCTTGTATGTATGTAAATGCTTCTCATAAAACGCACGTGCTGTTCGGAGACGGTGCAGAACTGTGGTCCGTCCATTTGTGTAGCAACATCAAGACGCACACCACAGGTTCGAGGAGAAGTTTTGCCAAATACCCGAAGATATAGAACTTTTTTATGAAGTAACGTTCACGGACAAACTTATAAGGACTAAAATTTATTATGACTTGAGAGCATATAACTAGAGCCCTACCTAACTCGGCAATCAATCGTTGCCACCAAGAGCAAGTAAGGGCAGACTGAGTGAACGCGCCCTTTCAACCGGGAAAAAAAGTGTCTTAACTGAGTGGATTAATAGCAGCATGCGTAGAGGCCGTTGATATGTGTGGGATGCTTTCGCAAG
>NW_016167111.1:0-657 GCF_001687245.7 Rhagoletis zephyria | reverse complement strand
GATTCGAAGGAATTTCATTTTTCAAAAAGACTGAGAAATGTTAAGAAAATACCATTCTAATATGCTCCACTGAAAAAAGAGGTGGCAAAAATGCACATTGAATATTTTCCTTCCAATATTATTTTTATTAAACATCTCCTTTTACCATTTCAATACATTCTTCCTTCACATAAATACCACAATTTTCTAAAACATTCTTACACTATTTGCTCTATACTAAATTCCTTTTGTTAGCAGAACCACCTTCAATAACCATTTCCTGTCCCAGGGTTATCACAATAAGGGAATTTCATATGATTGGCATGCCGGTGCGTATGAGTGATGTTAAAGGTAAATTTCAGCATACATACATAGTACTTACAAGGAAATTTAGTTGTAGTGAAAGTGTGTAGCAAGCAGCAGAGAAAGGGGCAAACGAGCTGGTAACTATGCAAGAAAACGAGCACAAAGTGCAGTTTGAAATAACGAAAACAACTTAAACTCAAAGCTACCAAGTACAAGAAACGAACACCAACAAGTTATTTCAAATAAAGCAAATATGCAAGAGCAGCTGATGATGTGCGCTGTGTTAGCAAAAGTAGATACGTAAAATTGATTATTTGCAGAGAGAATTCCTGGGTGAGAATGTGTTTGTGTTTTACAAGAAGAAAATACCAA